>NC_138772.1:124984006-125176506 GCF_965119305.1 Pelophylax lessonae
TCAAACTTGTATTTAGATGCATTTTACTTTAATTACATCAGTATTTTCATAACAATAATACATGTGCTTAGGGGGTAAGGGTTTCTTTAACTAATCTAGTGGAAGAGACTCGAGTGCTAAAATCCCGTGGGTTAGGGGGCACAAATTACTTGCCTTGCCCCGGGTGCTGACAACCCACGCTACGCCACTGCTGCTCAGCATCCTGGACCTTTACCTTTGTGATGAGCCTAATATCTACCATCCTTTTTTTTAAATAAAAGATTAATGCAGTCTGCACTTAGAGGTGCTTTTCTCTTTGTTCATTGTAAACCAGCAGCTGTGGCTGCACTCTAGGCAGCAGTGTGCCTAGAAAGTGGAGTTACCCTAGTTAAAGCTGAACTCCAGGCAGATATACTGTACAACACACATAACTGAATGCTCTACATTCATTTTTAACTCATTAAGAATATGTACCCAAATTTTACTTGATATTTACCTCTTGCAATCCCCTAGACTAGGGGTCCCCAACCCCTTGGCAGCTGACCAGTACCGGTCCATGGCCAGTTAATGACCAGGCAGCACTACAGGAGGTGAGTGGCGACTGCGGTTTGGACAGGACTATCACAGACAACGAGCGCCGCTCACCTCCTGCTGTCAAGCCATGCCACTTAGCCTGTAAGTCCTCTCCTGCATCTTCCACCAATGTCATCCTATCAGCAGGGCAGGGGACGGGAGGAGCTGGAAATCTGCACAGAGAGCAGGAGTCTTTTCATATTAACAAGCAGGTAATTACCTGAATGTAACATGATAAGTTAGGAAGCTCCCACCCTGCTCTACTGATAGGATGACATCAGACTGGGCAGGAGATGCGTGAGAGGACACACAGACTGATAACTGCCTCTGCCCTGTGAAAGGTAGGACTGTGCAGAGGAGGCAGACTTACTGGGGTCAATGTGATGTTAGAAAGGAAATGGGGGGTCCATTATTGCAAGGGGCATTGTGATGGGGGGCAGTGATTGCTAGGGGTGCTGTAATGTAAAGAGTTGCTGTGATATAAAGAGGACTGCACTGTACAGGGGCATTGTAATGTAAAACAGGGCTGTGATGTGAAGGGAAACTAAAGACACTATGGCTTAGCTGTGGATTGACTCCATAAATTCCCCCTTCCAGTCCCTGGAAAAATTAGCTACCACTAAACTGGTCCCTGGTGCTGGAAACCTTGCAGACCACAGTCCTAGGCAGCAGCACTCAGAATGGGAAAGGAAGAGGCAGGACTGAGAGCCAATCAGGTATACTGCTTACAAACATACCAACAAGAACTAAGATGAAAGGAGGCAGGAGCAGAGTTAGTAGATGGATGACCTCACCAGTTTGCTGCTGCTCCTTGCCTCTCCTAGTAGTCTGGGGGTGGAGAGAGGACACCATGATATTCCTTCTACAGTATAAAGCTGTAGCCAAGAATATGGTGCTGTGTGGGTAAGCTAAATCTCAGGAATTTTGTGGAAAGAAATGCAAACCATTTGGCAAATAAAACAGTTCCCATATACACTATACAACAAAAATATTGGGACACCTGCATTAACATGCATATGAACTTTAATGGTATCCCAGTCTTAGTCCGTAGGGTTCAATATTAAGTTGGTCCACCCTTTGCAGCTATAACAGCTTCAACTGTTCTGGGAAGGCTGTCCACAAGGTTTAGGAGTGTGCCTATGGGAATGTTCGAACATTCTTCCAGAAGCGGATTTGTGTGGTCAGGCACTGATGTCGGAGAGAAGGCCTGGCTCGCAGTCTGCGCTTTTATTCATCCCAAAGACTTTTTATCAGGTTGAGGTCAGGACTCTGTGCAGGCCAGTCAAGTTCCTCTATCCCAAATTCACTCATCTGTGTCTTTATGGATCGTGCTTTGCACACTGGTAGGCAGTCATGTTGGAACAAGAAGGGCCAATGCCAAACTGTTCCCACAAAGTTGGGAGCATGACATTTTCCAAAATGTCTTGGTATGCTGAAGCCTTAAAAATTCCCTTCAGTAGAGCTAAGGGACCAAGCCCAACCCCTGAAAAACAACCCCACACCCTAATCCTACCTCCACCGAATGATTTGGACCAATGCACAAAGCAAGGTCCATAAAGACACGGATGAGTGAGTTTGGGGTGGAGGAACTTGACTGGCTTGCACAATACGCTAACCTCAACCTTTGGGATGAATTAGAGCACAGACTGCGAGCCAGACTTTCTCTCCAATATCAGTGCCTGACCTCAGAAATGTGCTTCTGGAAGAATGGTCAAACATTCCCATAAACACACTCCTAAACCTCCCAGAAGAGTTGAAGCTGTTATAGCTGCAAAGGGTGGGCCAACTCAAAGTTGAACCCTAAGCCTGTGATGCCATTAAAGTTCATGTGTGTGTAAAGGCAGGTGTCCCAATACTTTTGGTAATATAGCGTATGTATCCATCTGCATATTCAGCTTTTTTCTTAGTGATCTATTTTAAAAAGCAAAAAAAAAGGTTTTGACATTACAATTTTGCCCCTGTAATATGGTGAAAATCCTGGAAGGGAACTGTGATGGACATGACTGGGACCCTTTACAAAAATACAGAAAGAAAAATAAGAAACAAGTAACTTTGTAAAGCTGAGCCTCATTATTACCATTATTGATTTCTACTGGAATGTTTAAAAATATTTTCATTTTGCAATTATATCATCAAACCCTTGTTTTTTTTCCCATGCCAGCCTTGCACTCTCCTACCTACACTATAGTACAGCTGACACTTGACAAATATCTACCATTACATGAAAACAAGTGAAAATATTTGCAATACAATCAATTGAAACTCATACAGTATAATAGAAAAGAATTTACACAAGGGTCAACTAAATTATTTAACGCCAAAGACCTATGCCCTTCTTTTAGCTTGATGGATCATTGCTCTCTATTATTTTTAATCGTTCCACAATAATATTTACAGATCTTGTCATAATTATCTCATTCCTGTTTTAAGAGCCCCTACACATTCTTTAATCTGATTGCCCAGTCCAATACAATTTAGCTAAAATGTACAGAAATCTCAACAATGTACTAGAAGAAAAAGAAAAACATTTTTGGTGCACCGGTGAAAAAAACTGTTTTAGTAAGATAGAACAAAACGTGGAAAATGTACAGTTTAGTCCAACCAACCAGAATTTATTTACACAAATTATTTCATTACAAAGGCATCTAAAAGTCCTGGGATATATTAGGCTGGAAGAAAATATATTGCCCATGAAGATGATTGATGTGTGGAAAGCAGAAACAAATAGGCACCCTTGTTTGTCATGTATGGGATAGCTGCAGGCTGGTCTGGGTGCCTGTGCTTACCCGTGTCCACAGCCAAAAGCGCCTACATTGGGCATGTGAGCATAGGAACTAGACCATGGAGCAATGGAAAAAGGTGGCCTGGTCTGATAAATCATGTTTTCTTTTACATCATGTGGATGGCCGGGTGTGTGTGTTGCTTATCTGGGGAAGAGATGCCACCAGAGGAACTATGGGAAGAAGACAAGCCGGTGGAGGTAGTTTGATGCTTTGGGCAATGTTCTATTGGGAACCTTGGGTCCTGCCGTTCAGGTGGATGGTATTGACACGTACCACCTGCCTAAACATTGTTGCTGATCAAGTACACCCCTTTCATGGAAACAGTCTTTATTTATGGCAGTGGCCTCTTTCAGCAGGATATTGTGCCCTGCCAGACTGAAAAAAGGTTCAAGAATGGTTTGACAAACACACCAAACTGTTTGAGGTGTTGTAACAAACCAAAAAATCGGTGCAAAGCTCTGAGAGGTGATCTTCTAACCACATCCAGCCACACTCATGCAGCTACCAAAGACCTTCTACTTGGTGCCACTTGCATGCTTCGGCCTTGCAGCCCCTTACAAAACCAGGGTAGTCTGGGACCACTGAAATCGAAAAGCAAACACAAGGGCGCACCGGCCTAGAGCATTATCCTCTAAAAAGGTTTTATTGAATAAAAAGTATAAAAATACTCACAAACAAGTTCTTGGTACAAGAATAGCAAATGGGTATATTGCCATTAGCATCAAAATCAAAGGGTGTATCGTCCTCTGAAGCTGGAAAGGCTTACGCGTTTTGAGGCTTAGCCTCTTCCTCAGAGCCTATGTACCACGTCTAAGCCTTTGCTTCATATGTTTGAGGTGTTGATCTGGCCTCCAAATTCTGCAGATCTCAATCCAATTGAGAATCTGAGGGATGTGCTGGAAAAACAAGTCTGATCCAAGGAGACTTCACCTCACAACTTAAAGAACTTAAAGGATCTGCTGCTGACTGCTTGGTGGCAGATAATATAACATACCTTCAGAGGTCTAGCGCCTAGACTGTTCGGCCAACTACCGTAGTTGCATCTTCTTGTTCCTTTATATATTGATATTGTTAATAATAACAACCTGGATTATAGCCTATTCCTGAACCAATCCCCAGCTGGTCAAAAGTGTATCCTTGCTGTGATAAACTGTAATTTTTATTGTTATCTTGTACTTGATGTTTGTATCAAAATGTAAAAAACTTAATAAAAATATATTTACCAAAAAAGAACATTCTTACATTATTTTTTTAAGTAGTTTCTTACAAACATCTGTTCATAGGAATAATATGCACTAGGAGGAACATCATTAAAACAAAACATTCAAAGCTGATTGTTGCGTTGTGTGAAGATGACATGGAGTTTCTGATGGTCTGTGGAAGGAGAACAACTCTTACCTTTGTATCAGAGAGATGTGTGCTAACTACAAATCAGGGCCTAATGAAAATGGACAGGAAACGGGGGAAGAATACAGGCCTTCGAGTAGAGCTGGAACTTTACATAGGTAATATGAGAGTCTAGAGGCCAGCTCATGTTTAAAGATAGAACACAGAGTTCTTAAAAAGAATGTGATTTATGACTATCATTGACAAGGATCTGATATTTATTTCTCTCATAAATATTTGAAGGAGATGGGATTGGAGAGAACTTTTAGGATTTATATTTATTAATTACCAGAGCATTACTTGGGGGTGTATTAAAAAAAAAAAAAGTTTGCATAGCTGTTTGTCCATCAAAACTGTATGTAAATTTGCTCTGTGCAAATGGCACAAAATATAATGTTTTCTGCTATTAGAATGTTCTCTGCTAAAGGCTATATTCTCTGCTAATTGAAAAAGAGTAAATGGGGAAATTACTAATTGTGACTACAAGATGGTGCTGATTATCATAGGAAATATTTATGCTAATCAGCTCCATCTAGTGGACATAATGCTGAATTGTTTGCATTTTCACATTCGATCTGCAGAGACTTTAGCCAGAGAACATTTCATTTTGTCCCATTTACACTGAATACATTTACATGCTGTTTTAATTGATAATCAGCTATGCAAGTGTAGCTGCAAATAAATTTAGCTGTGCTAGATGGTAGCTAGCTGGCTAATTTTTAGTCTTTGTGATCATTGGATTTTCCTCCTAAGTCTGGCTTAGCTGTGTTTTCTATCTTTTGTCAGTAGGTGGCACTGTTACCTTTGACATTAGTGTGATGAATTATAGTAAGTCTAGGTTATGAATATGTATACTTTTCTCAGCCAATCATACTGGTCGCTGAGCATGCTGGGAGAAGGTATTTATTTGGAGGAAGTCAGGTGATCTTTGTCCTTTTCCACCCAGTGTGTTAGGAACAGCTGCTGCTGGGTAGGCCTGAAGCCTGAGGCCTAGCCATGTGCTCAAGGCTCTGCAAGAGAGAGACTGCTCACTACCTGGAAGCATGAAGGAAAGGATGAGATGAAGTACCAGAGGTTACTCTTGCATGGACTGGGGATCCATGGAGTGCCTGGGAAGGCGTCAAGATGGAATCATCCAGAGAGTTCCTGCACCTGCTGTAAGTTGAATATTGTTGCTATAGAAGACAGCTTATGCTACACAGTACAGACTGCTGGTTCCAACTTAAAGGCTCTTTTCCTGTACTGCTGTCTAACCTTTCTACTTTTTTGTCTAAGGAGTCTGCCAATCTGCTAATCTGCTGCTGTTTTTTAATAAGGGTATCCTGTGCCCTACCCCTCTCTCCCACATTTTTCTTGTTGTGTGAATTAAATTTCTCTTAGTTCCAGCATAAAAGTGACTGGCGCCCATCTTTCTACCTTGTACACCACCCACCATGCCTAGTAACCTGCACCCTGAGGAGGAATGTTGGCCCTCCCTGTCTCCAGGGGTCACCACTAGGCCTCTGGAGGTTGCGAGGGGGGGGGGGGATGAAAATTATCAAATTAAAAAACAAAACTGTAAAAATAAAAAATAATAAATAAAATCAATAGGAAAAAAAAATTAAAGCAAATTGTCCCCATTAGCTCATGCGCAGAAGTGAACGCATACGGAAGCCCCGCTCACATATGTAAACGGTGTTCAAACCACACATGTGAGGTATCGTCGCATGCGTTAGAGCGAGAGCAATAATTTGAGCCCTGGACCTCCTCTGTAACTCTAAGCTGGTAACCTGTAGAAATTTTTTAATTTTCGCCTATGTAGTTTTTAAGCACCAAAGTTTGTCGCCATTCCATGAGTGTACGCAATTTTGAAGCATGACATGTTGGGTATTTATTTACTCAGCGTAACATTATCTTTCACATTATGGAAAAAAATTGGGCTAACTTTACTGTTTTCTTATTTTTTAATTAAAAAAAGTGATTTTTTCCCAAAAGAAAATCGCGTTTGGAAGACCGCTGCGCAAATACGGTGTGATAAAAAAATATTGCAACAATCTCCATTTTATTCTCTAGGGTCTCTGCTAAAAGAAAATATATAATGTTTGGGGGTTCTAAGTAGTTTTCTAGCAAAAAAAAAAAAACGGATTTTAGCTTGTAAACACCAAGTGTCAAAATAGGCCTGGTCTTAAAGTGGTTAATATGCCAGTGCATTTTTTGAATTTAGTTTTGTTCATCTCAATCCCCCACCAAATTAATTACAATGCTGTCCCTACCTTTGGTCAATAAACTATTATATGAGACTTGTATTAAAAAAGGGGGGGGGGGGAGAAACATTTTTGGGACTTTGAATGAGGAAATGACAGGGTAGGGTCATATTCCTCCATCCCATCTCCATTTTGATCCATGTATTAATGTTCTCTATTCATTACCCTAGTGGCCCCTTTCTTCTCCCCATTTCATCATATCCCTTTCATTCCTTCTTCCCCCCTATTTTTCCTGTTTGTTCACTGAGAATATTTATCACACAAACCACATAAACAATTTGTTTATGTATCTTGAGCATTATCTTATCTATTTATATACAATTTATTCCTATCAATATATGTTATCTACTAATTTATTGAACCACCCTTTTGGGGTTGTTCTTTAATTGCATGATGGGATGCCCTTTCATTTCCGGGAGCTGCGATGCAAGCCTGGCGCTTCCCCCTCCCCCTCTGCCTTCCGGCATGGGAGGTCGGGCTGGACACCCGGCGTGCATCGACGCCACGCTACGCGCCCAGTTGCGTGTGACATCACTGCTGATGCTGCGCACCGAGGCGTGGTTTTCCATCTATTGCACTGTTTTAGGAGTGGTTTTGACGCCAACACCGTTTGGTACGGGCGTCTTCTCCCCTCCCCTTCCACAGTTGTCTGCGTGACGTTGGGGAGGTTTGTTGGGTGTGGGCCACTATAAGAACCATCATGGGCAAAACATGTACTCTCTCAGCACTTTGTTTTTGAGGAGACCAAGCACAAGTTTTTTAGAAGCTGGGCGCTTATCTTTCAAGGTATCACACATTTCCATACGTTTAGCTATGCTCACAGGTGGTTAGTTCCTCCTATTGTTCATTTTTTTCCACCCTTAGACTCATGGTCTAGTTTTTTATACACTTTTAATCAATTAATTTTTTATTATGTCACTTACAATAATTTCATTGGGACTATCTCTCTGGGTATTATCTCTAATTGAATCATACAGGACATTGTATTTACACTGTACACATACACTTTTACAATTATTCTACATTAGCACATTTGAGTCATTTACTTGTCTCTTTGTTGATTTACCAGGATGTACCCCACTATTTCTAATGGTTTGCCCAGTGTTGGTTTTGCTGACCCTCCACCACGATCTCTTTGTCACAGCTCCCGGAAACGGTTAGTATGTGTTTGTAGGAATGTTAGTCAGGGACCTTAGATTGTAAGTTCCTTAAGGGCAGGGAGTGATGTGAATGTACAAGATATATGTAAAGTACTGTGTAAATTGATAGTGCTATATAAGCACCTATAATTAAAAAATATATATATAACAATATAATAATATATATAACAAAATTAATGCAATTTGTTTTAAAGCAATACATCTGCATCAAATGTTTCTGCTTGGAATCCATCTATATTAGATTTCCATTAATATCATGGTATGCAAAATAAATGCCATATAAATTGAAATATGTAGGGTTTAGATCATATTTAATACTTACTTATTTAATGATTTTTCAAGCACTTTTTAGGCTAAACCCCTAAATTCTATTTCCAATTTTAACAATTTGCAGGGCTGGTAGGTATGCTGACAATGTGCACATGTTTTCATTCGAGGAAAAGACAACAGTGCTAAGTAATGTTACTGGCTTAGCCCTATATATCAGCGCCTCTTAAAATACATAATCTTTTTATAGTCACTTTGTACATGTGAGTCAATGGTGATTAAAGCACAGCTGTGGTGAGTACACCATGAGACATGTCCACCAGATGTTCTGCCTCATCGCAGGATAGACTATTACAAAATCTCTTCCCTGTGTATCTTTCAGAAAACATTTCTAGGTATTTAGGTATGTAACGGTGCCTGCTGTGGTTCATGTACGGAGACAACCCTCCTCTCATCTTACATTTCCTGTTCAATGGCTCGTTTTCTAAAAATGACGGTCAACTCATCAATGTTTAAGCTGACTCTGTAAAGTATAATAGGCTTAGTTTTGGCAATACATCCTAATTGCCAGTTAAAATACCAGTGATGACAACATAGAAATATTTGTTTCCAAAACTATTTTACAAACTATTAGAAGTAAAATGAAAACTTTAAACTATTTCCAGTAAAATGCACTTTGTTAAAATTGTTTAATAACCATTACAAAAAAACAAAAATACATCTTTAACTATTCCTAGTAAATTCCATTTTAGTTTGCAATTTGGTTTTAATAACTAGGCTGTTTGCAAACATAACAGATTTTAAAGGGACCCCATGCTGATTGAATTTTGCAGACCAGCCCTGCTGACCTTTGCTACTAAAAACACCAGTTCCCTGGCTGTAGTTCTGATCCTCTGAGTTCAATATTTTAAGCCAGAAGCATGCAGATTATGTTCTGAGTTCAGTTGCTACTTATTACAGGTATTTATTTAGTGCCTTCAATTTACACTATGCTTTGTATTAGGGATCAACCGATTATTGGCAAAGCCAATATATAGAGGGCTGATATGGACTTTCCCCGATATATTGGAAATGGCTTTTGATTTATCGATTTTGCCTGTATTTAGGGAAAGTGCATGTACCGGGGTGATGCCTGCAGCTAGAGGCATCACCCCCGGTACCGGTGTCCATAGCCGACGGTCGGCTGTCTTGTAATGGTAACCGATGGGGCTAAGAAGCTGCTCGACTGTTATTCCAAAGAGCGGGAGGGGACATCCCCCCCTCCCGCAGCCTTCTGCGGCTCGCCCGGGTCTCCTGTCCCACTGGGAGACCCGGGCATCCTACCTTCACTGCCCCTGTCTGACCGAGTCTCCATTTCTTTGAATACGGCCCTGCCGAGTACCTGGAAGTGATGTCATGTCATGACATCCCTTCCGGGTACTGGCGGCGCCGAATTCAAAATCTTACAGCATTCAAAACAGCCAAACTTGATGTTTTCAATGCTTTAAGTGCAGAGGAGGGGTTTGGGGTATTTTAGACCCCCAGATCCCTCCACCACAGTACCTGTAGACATTAAAAGAAAAAAAAAAACTTTAATGTCCGAAAATATCGGCAGATATCGGCCGATACCGATATCCAATGACCAAAATATCAGTATCGGTATCGGCGGTAAAAAAACGATATCGGTCGATCACTACTTTGTATACTGTACATTGGTTCAGATGAAAAATCATTCTAGATCAGTGCAAGTAGCTGCAGGATCCAATCCACTCTCATTCATAAAGCATTCCTATTGATATTCCTATCCTGCAAATGTATCTGTGTGTACTTTTGTGTGTTTATCAGTTTTATTGGCATATTGTACATTAACATAATTCCCTACCTTCAAGGAGCTTTAAACCTAATGGTGGTCATACACGCCTTGATTTATGATCAATTTCTTTTCTGATTGATTTCTCCTAAAAGGAACAATTGATCTATTCTATAGTCAACAATCCATTCAATCGATATTACATATACTGTATGGGGAAGCTGATTTTCATTGATAGTTGGAAGATCGAATCAATAAAATACGTTATCTATTGCATCTTTATTTTCACCATGCAATATTATAATCTTATATACTGAAATATGATCAAATTCATGAACAAAACAAAGCTCTGCCAACTGATGCAACACGATCAATAATCTTTCCCCCTGGCCGATCAACTCAGTTTGCTTGAATCGGATCTGAATTGAGAGGAAAGGAAGTTATGGCCATTATTGCAGATTTGCTTATTTTGATTAAATTGCACAATATAATTGAAGCGAATATGGCCACCATAAGGTCCCTCTCACATGCATACATACACATAGTGGGGACAATTTAGGCAAAAGCCAGTTAACCTACTAGTATGTTTTTGGAGTGTTAGAGGAAACCTATACAAACACAGGGAGAACATGCAAACACCATGTAGGTAGTGCTATGGTTGGGATTCAAACCGAGGCCCAAGTGCTGCAAGACATAGGTAGTAGCCACTAAAGCTGGCCATAGATGGATCAAAATAAGCAGGAACTGGCTGAATATGGATCCATGTATGGCAGTTCCTGTTCATGAGAAGTTGATCTATCAATGGACTTTTTATGAATGGGCTTGTTGGAAAATATCTTGATCAGCCAATGGGGTGTGGCGCTGTTCAGTGTATTCTGACATAGGGAAAGCACATTGTCAGAATACGAAGGTACAGCGAGGAGGATTTCCCCATCCACCTTGAACTCGTGGATAGGGAAATTAGCTCAGTCTTTTTCATTCAGCTGTATGGCCAGCTTAAGCCACTGTGTTTCCTGTACTTGCATTTTCGATTTGACTGAAAGTAATAAAGCCAAAGGATTAGCATTACAATCAGGTGACTAGCATTTAACAAAGGAATTTAGTGATAGAAGCCTACAATTTTTCTCAGCACAATTTTCCCTCCAATAGGATCGGTTATTTTAGAAATTGAATTGCACAGTCTAGCATTGTGTGCTGTATACTGCTGTAATGACACAATATATTTTTAACAGCTCCATCTGCTGGGAACATTGAAAACTTTGCATGGTGTAGGCAAATGTGTGAGTCTGCATGGAGACACCAGGTTATTGTTCCAAAGGAAGGCTGATGAAATCCTGAAATACAGCCACATACAAATCAGACCATTGAAGGTTTGTAACAGAATATGTAGAGCCAAGTGAAAGATAATGCATGGTTTGTTTATTTACAGGTCCATGCACACCAACTAGTGCTTTATTTAGCAGTGCCTGGTGTGTGGTGCGGTCTGGTGGGAGTCGTCGTTCTTTGCCGCACTTTTCTTTTTTTTTTTACACACTTTTTTTTCAACGTCACAGACGTTTTAAAAAGATTAATTGGACACTGTGCTGAAAAAAAGTAGTGCATGCAATACTTTTTCAGCACATTGTGCCTGCACACCACCCCAACGCAGTGGTGTGAATTGGACACACAGGAGACAAGGCATTTTTCCTTGTCATGCTGTGCTGCATCTACCGCATCTGGTGTGAATGGAGCCTTATTCTTACAGTCACAGTTATAGCTTCCCTTTATAAGATCGCAATAGTCCGCTAAAATCTTCAGTTTTACTCAAATTAGTTGATGCAAAATTGAATACACCCCATAAAAAAATGACTACATCTAGTATTTTGTTTGACCTCCATGATTTGTAAGGACAGCACCAAGTCTTCTGGGCATGGAATGAACAAGTTGGCGACATATTGCAACATCTATCTTTTTCCATTCTTTAAGGACTACCTCTTTTAGAGCCTAGATGCTGGATGGATAGCAATGCTCAACTTGTCTCTTCAGAATTCCCCATAGGTGTTCGATTGGGTTTCAGGTCAGGAGACATACTTGGCTAATGAATCTTCAAAAATGCAACAGTGGCCTCAGATGTGTGTTTTGGATCATTGTCATGTTGGAAAAGTGCACGGCGACCAAGAGCACGGAGTGATGGTAGTATCTTCTCTTTTAATATGGAGCGGTACATCTGTGAATTCATGACATCATCAATGAAATGCAGCTCCCTGACACCAGCAACACTCATGCAGTGCCACAGAAAGACACTGCCACCACCATGTTTCACTGTAGGCACCATGCATTGTTCTTTGTACTTCTTACTTTTGCGATGCCACACAGTTTTGAAGCCATCAGTTCCAAAAACATTTATCTTGGTCTTATTACTCCAGAGTACAGAGTCCCAGTAGTCTTCTTCTTTTTCCAGCATGGGCCCTGCCAAATTCTAGGCAGGCTTTTCTGTGCATGGGTTTTAGGAGAGGCTTTCTTTGTGGACAACACCCATGCATGCCATTCCTCTGCAGTGTACGCTGTATTTTGTCACGGGAAATAATTACCCCATTTTGGCTTTCTACTTCTTTAGGTAACTGCAGTGAACTCGCATGGCAATTTTCTTTAACCCTTCTCACCAGAAAATGCTCCTGTCGAACTTCAGTGGATGGACTGGGCATCTCTGTGAGATGGTTGCAGTTCCATCTTTCTTTAGATTTTTTGCTACAGTATTCCGACTGATAAGTAAAGCTTTGCCGATCTTCTTGTAGCTTTCACCTTTCTTGTATAAAGTACTCGAAACTCATACTTGAGTAAAAGTACAAGTGCTCGATCAAAAAGTGACTTGAGTAGAAGTGGAAGTGCTTGATCAAAAAGTGATTTGAGTAGAAGTATTAAAGTATTCAACATTTTTTGTACTTAAGTATTGCAAGTAGTTTTTTTAAAAATGTTGCTACTCAAGTACTGAAAGTAAAAGTACCAGTAGTTTTGAAAAAAAAAATGATACTCAAGTACTGAAAGTAAAAGTACAAGTACTGTGTTATGTAGTTATTAAATAAAGAAGTCAAAAGTTTGAACATCATATTGTTTTTTATTATTTCAAATGCAGCTTTTATTTATACATACAGTAGCTTTTATTTTCGTATGCGCTGATAATACACATGTTTTGAGCTTCATGAAACCTGCCATCTACTGTTCTGGCAGCGGTAATTTTTATAATTGTAACGAGTAATTATGCAGCTCAAAAAAAAAAAAATATTAAAGTAGAAGTATTGAAATCATTGAAAAAATGTAGTGAAGTAAAAGTGAAGCAGGAGAAAAAAATTCTACTCTAGGAAAGTACAGATACCGCCTTTCGGTACTTAAGTACAGTAGTGAAGTAGTTCTACTTAGTTACTATACATCTCTGCTTGTGTATATAAATTATTTTCTTTCTCATGCCTTGTAACATTCCTCTTTCATGTGGTTCCATTGCTGACAGCATGAAATGGGAGGGGTTTTCTTTGTTAAGTAACACCCTTTTATAATCAACTGTCTGATGGACACCAGTTTATTAAATAATTTGACTCACATGTAGTTAAATTCTTGTTAATTAGGATTTTGTTGGCTATAATTTAGCTTCGCTCTTAAGACTTTTTTTGGGCTGCATTAATTTTTGCAACATGGTCTCAAATTAATTTGTCAGGAAAAATACTTTTTTGTGTGCAAATTAACAAATCTTGTTAATGGCCGCATTTGTGGGAGTATTTTGTAGTATAGTGTCCCATAGAAATGAATGATTCTGAAAGGAAAGAAAAAGGTTTTCCGAAAAAAATCTGCTGGGGTGTACTCATTTATGCTAAGCACTGTATGCCTATCAAGTCCATGGTCAGTCCCCAGGAGGGACACAGATGGGAAAGAAAAACTGACAGTAGTTCTGACCATTCTCCACTTAATCTTCAGTCAATACCTGTTCACACTTCTACGCTCAGCCGCTCTATGCTTTATGCTGAAAAAAGTACTCAAGCTGTTTCTTTGCATACAGTATACAGGTGTTTTTGTTCCCATAAACTTCAACAGGAGCAATTGTAAAAGACAAAATGTGTGAATTTTTGCACATTTTGCTTGCTCCAATGCTCTTGCTCTTCTGCTTCTATAGACCTGCTCTCCTCCCCTTGCCTAACCCAGGAAATAAAATCCTGGAGCTTGATACAAATGCAAAACTCTTGTAAAATGCCTGAAAAAATGCCTCAAAATCAAAAGAAATACGCTCTGCTCATTTTTACTGCTTTTTTTTTTTCTTTTTTTTTGCTCCAGATTTTGAGTTTATTTAATAGTAGAAGTGTTTTCTTGACCATACAAAAAAAATGGTTGTCTTTCTGCATTGCAGTCATTTTATGAGGGCAGATAAGATTTTTTCTTTTTTTTTTATTCGTTGCAAATTACAACATTATTATATATACTATTACCGTCAGAACACAAATCCTTTGTTCCAAAGGACCATTACATAATGCACTATATATAAACAGGTTTCAGGAACTTGGGATTAGGGAGCTCTTTAATTAATAGGATTACATTTTAAATCACTCGGTAAGAAAATTCCCTACTAACACCAGTACAATGCTGATTATTTATTTAGCTGCATCTCAACTGTCACTGCATGAAGATTGGATATTTTAAATGATAACAATTATAAGGCATTATTTCAGAGGTATTAATTTAAACCCCAATATCGTAAAAAAACAAATGAACCTAAAATCTGTACCTAAAAATACTATTATTAACATTTACAGATATTATATGCAAAACTGACTTTACTTGCACAAGAATTGTGATATATACATTGCATGTATATATAATGTAACTGAGTTGGGTAGTCTATTGCTTTCATGTTAACTGCTGCAGACAAAAAGAGACACCAGAAGTAAAGTGAGTAGGTGTCCTCTATAATATTAAAGAACTAATGTACAGAATATATGAAAAGACTGCACCCTGCTACACCAGATTTTTAAAAATATCTCTGATTTGATATACTCTTGAAACTGTGAATTATATTAAAATCTGTTGTACTCAGTTTTCAATTTGTGTTTAGTGACCCTTTAAGCTATCCATGCATGGGTGGCAGGGATTATTTACTGAAGTAAATTTTATTTCAATCATGTCCAAATTTCCTTTGGCTGGATATTTAACCACTTCCATACCGGATGAATTCCAGCATTCCTCTCCTACATGTAAAAATCATTATTTTTTTTTGCTAGAAAAATACTCAGAATTTCCAAACATTATATATATATATATATATATAAATATATATATATATATATATATATATATATATATATATATATATATATATATATATATATATATATATATATATATATATATATATATATATATATATTTTTTTTTTTTTTTTTTAGCAGAGACCCTAGGGAATAAAATGGAGGTCATTACAATTTTTTATGTCACACATATTTGTGCAGGAATTTTTCAAACACTATTTTTTTGGGAAAAAAAACACTTTCACGAATTAAAAATAAAAACTAAACAGTAAAGTTGGGCCAATTATAAATAGATAGGAAGGTATATTATATTTATTTTAAACTTTTTTTTAAACATTTCTTCAGTTATTTCCTGGTTTCTGGCCTAGGCCAAAATTATGTCAAACATCCCAGGAGTCTTCAGGAGGCTTTCTCAGCCCCTCCTATATAGCGCAAACTGTTGGTGCAAACTGTTGAAGCAATGTAAATCCTGTATTATAATATAATAAGCACACTCTCCTGCCTGCGTGCCTGAGCTAAGGGCATATGGATTCCAGTAAGTAAATGCCACAGGAATCATCTGCCCTTACTCAAAATGGCTGTGGCCAGAAATGCTAGGGAGGTGGTTTTCAATGTGATTTTTCTGGAAAATTAGGCATGGAGACATGGATGGATGAGGGAGTTTGCTTTGAATATTAAAAATGAATGAAATAGCGTTTTTGGTTTGTGGTGCTCAGATGCAGTAGAGTTCTGCTTTAAATTTTATTGAGCATTTTTTTTTCCATGGAGTTGGGGCTACAAGATAAGCTGACCTCTCTTTCATGCAAAGTTTGCTTACAAAAAACAGAAAAAAAAACCTTGTTGTTATGTAATGCACTTGGCATACAAATCCACTTTGAATTGACCTATTATACTTTTGTAGCGCTGAATACAGAACAATGTGTTTCTCGTTAACAAAATTATAAATTCATTAATATTAATTTTTAAATGAATAGAGAAGGACTTGGCCATCTTTTGGAAACTTTGATTTCATTACAAAGGTCTATTGTTTTTTTTTAAGATTTAAACGTTGAGCAGACTTTGATAAACCTGCATACCTGCCAAATAAACAGGACATCACAGCAATTTATGCAAATGTTCTCACCTGTCCTGATTCCCAGATCCCTCCTTCCAATAAAGAATGTTTTCTTCTACCTGTCAGAAGTAGCATTGAGACATCAGAATTCCACTCTTCCTTCCCTACACAGTGAATTAGCCGCACCCGCACTGACTCACTTACAGTATAATAGGTCAGGAACGACGATTAGGCCCGGAGCTGGCAGCTGAGAAAGCTGCTGAGCGTTGAGGTCTGAGAGACTGGGAGGCGGGGCTCCAGAAGCAACCGTTTGCGCATGCGCCACCCACGCCACACTACTAGACAGGCACAGGCCAGCCCTGCCATGTTCGTCCAATCCCGGTCTCCTGCTGATATCTTGGTCCTGCGGTCTCGGTTTTTGGCTACACCACACCACGATCACCATCGGACCTTGTCCCATCAGATGAGCTTTTACTTCATTTTCAATGTGAGTTTACTATTGTACGCATTGTACTTATTAAACTACTGCTCTCAGAGGCGTTCTTGCTGTTTCCTTTTTTACCCTCATACACAGAGTTGACTTTACTCTTCTAAAGAGCTTTGCTCTTTGTTGCTGACCCACCATCAGCCCACTTGGACCCTTGTTTATGCACCCTTGATGTTGTATATGTACATATGCTTTTAACCTGTCCCATTTCGCCCATATACCTGGAAGGCCAACATTATCCAAATGTGTAGAAAATTGGGGGTGCTCACCCAACCAGCAGCTAAATATTTGTATGTTAGAGAAAAGTAATTTTTAAGAATATTTTTATCACTGAACAGTCAGTGAGATGTTATCACTTCACTCAAGGAACTAAAATTCTTGGATACTTTGCCAACGTTTTAATGCAGGCATGCTCAAGCCATGGCACATGAACCAATTGTGGCCCGCTTTGTCAAACCTAATATAATTGATAAAAAATCTAAAAAACTACAGACCAGGGAAATGCATTCACTAGTGGAATACAATTCTTTATTAAGTAAAGATAAAATGACACATAATGCACTCACATGCTCCTGGAATGACACCAGGCTACAGGCTTCTCTCTCCATGTCTGTGTTAGGAAGGAGTGGATGCTTGAAAAAGAGGCCACACCCCCAAAATGCATTATAACTATAGCAACCCACACAGCCCCCTTTGGGTGCACACGGCATCACTGGATGATTGCCGGTCTTTCATAATCCCAAGCTCCCCACTATTTATTTTTCCTTCCTAACAGACAGAAATGGGGAGTGGAGCCTTTAGCCAAGTGGATTACATCTAGTGGCATCCATACAGGGGTCCTGAAGGCGGAGTCTCACATTTGTGTGATGAGCTTGATGTCATTTTGGGAGCATGTAAGTGTATTATGTGTCATTTTATCTGGTCTGTTGTTCTTTGTTTAGATTGTCCACAGTCCTTGTTTTCAAATTTCTGAACCACTTAATTTCATTGTGGTTTGGACTGGTTACGATATAGTCAGCAATAGAAGCAAAAGAGAAAAAAAAAGTCTGTTTCAACACTAAGGGGTTGCTTTTCTAAGGCAAATAGACTGTACTTTGTAAAGTGCAGTTGTACTCTGCAAGAGCAGTTGCTCCAGAGCTTAGTAAATAGGCAGAAGCTCTGCTGACTTCCATCATCCAATCATATGCAAGCAAAAATGCTGTTTTTTTTTACCCTTCTATGTGATTGGGTATTCTTTGCAAAGTGAAGCTTTACCTCATTTACCAAGCTCTGTAGCACCTGCACTTGCGGAGTGCAACTGCACTTTGCAAAGTGTACAGTCTATTTGTATTTAGTAAATCAACCCCTAAGTAAACAGCACATTTAGGTACCATAACTGCAATATTTTTAAGCATAAGTGGCACAAAAAAATGCTCCAAGAAATGCACAATGGAGCTGATTTACTTAATGCAAATAGACTGCTCAGTTTACAAGAGAAGTTGCACTTTACAAGGGATTTTTGCCTAGAGCTGAGTGAATGTGGTGAAGTTTCACTTTGCAAAGAATACCGAATGACATGCAAGGAAATAAAAATAAAAAAACAGCATTTTTGCTGGCAAATGATTGGATGATGGAAGTCAGAAGAGCTTCACCTTATTCACTAATCTCTGGGGAATATTCCTTTGCAGAGTGAAACTTCCTTTGCAAAGTGAACAGTCTATTTATCTTTAGTAAACCAACACCAGTGTATTCAGCTGTTTTAATAAGCCTTAAAGGGTAACTACACTTTAGTAGGGGAAAAAAATAGCTAATAAAGAAAAAACAATATAGTGTATATAATTGCGACACAAATCATATTGTAATTGAATCTTATTAAAAATTGTCTTTCATTTTCAATCTGCAGCCGTTGTAATTTTCTGAAATGTCAATGCAATATGGCTACCTGGAGCTGTTCTGTACACAGAATGTGTACTGACCACACCCCAGAAACATCATTTCTGGCTTGTGTGATTGGTTCATCAATTTTCCCAGAAGTCTGCCTAAGATACAAGTCAGATTTCTTGCATCCCCTGCAACAAAAATGTCATTTTTGGTGAGATACTCCCAATAGGAGCACGTCTAAAGGGAGGCAGGCCCAGCAGCTTCCCTCATTAAATCCCTGCAGCTGCCACAGCTGATATATAATAAGGAAACCACTCCCATTTGACCCACTCAGCACAGAGGCACAGAGGAACAAACAATTATTTATTCAGAATAACAAAAGGTAGGAATCTGCAACAAAGTCTGTTACAATCCTTGTAATGTACAGAGATCCCCCAGAGGGGAACGTTTTTTTTCTCAACAAAAGTGGAATTACGCTTTAAAGGTCGAATACAGTTTAAAGTTGATCCCTGCTCACTACAGCTTTCCAGTAATGACAAGTGAGCACTGTTAGGTGCAGTGGGATCCCAAGCGCATGCGGGTGGGGTGACACATCCCCCAGGGAGTACATTCATATCAGCCTGAATTCCAAGGGAATGGGTTGAAGACTCGTCTAGTGGTGGAAAGGACATTCTGCGGAGGACAGCACTTGACTGAAGCTAAGCATTGCATTAAAACGCTGTTTTTAGGATTTTTTTTAATATTGGGTTGTGTATTTTTTTCTATAAATCTGGAGTTCCTCCTAAATAAATCCTTTGAAGTGTTAATGCTGGTCAGTGATTTCTTTTAAACTCTATTTAATGTCAAAGCAGTTTTTGCACATCGGGAAGTTTATTTGTTTTGTTAATGAAATTATGAAAAGCACCTGTTTGAAAAGCCAGTCCAAGAAAGATGTTAATTGTACAGGTTGCTTTCTGAAAGGGTCGTTATGTTTTGGGGGGATATTATTTCAGTTCCCTACAACTTAATTAGCTAAATATACAATGCAAGTCTCCATCTGGTAGAGTCATTTACCAGGGATAATTTTGCTGCACCATAACTCAATGAGGCACAGAGGAAAAAAAAAAAGACTGAAATGCTATTTCCTTTAGAAGAGAATTATGTACAATTTCAGCATGCTTAGAATTTCTAACAGCTAAAACCAACAGGGAGGTATCACTCTCATTTATATGACTTTCCCATGAGGATACCCCCAGCACAGGATAAAGCTTGTGCAATTTTTCATGAGCGACTCAAATATTTTGCTTTTGAACAGAAAATAACACTTGGCACCTAAATCCTTTAACTTGAGTTGAAGCTTAGAATATATATTTATGAAATAAAATCAACTTTGTAGGTGTTACATGTAACAAACATTACCCAGACTGCGTTTAGAATGTTTTCTTTTGTACATTACCTTCATTGTTATTCTATGGGGCGTGTGATCATTTCAGTGTTATTTAAAGTATGTTATAATTCTATTTGCATTCCAAATGTATTTTTTCTGTTTAAAGGAACACTGCAAGAAATGCGGGGAATGAAAAATAATACTCATGACTTATTAAAGAAGGTCTCATTCTCAGGACTCATATGGCTTGTTATAGGCTCCCCAACAGAATGCTAACATTTTGTAATGATAATGCCCCCGAGCCTCAGTATATGAACTGTTACAGATAGAGACTGACATTGGAGGTGGCCCACATAAGCTGAGATGACACCCTAAAGACGTTTATACTGTTATTGGCCCAACTCAGCATAACCTTGATGGTTAAAATCTAAAAAATGGTTAGTTCCAATTGTGGTGTCTATACCAAAAACGAACATGGAAAAATAATTAAAAAAAGTAATTGTCAGCTGCTATATCAGCATTATTTCAACCTAAAATATTTTTTTTAAAATTGAATTTAAATAAAAATATTAATTTTATCTACTTTGCATCCACACTTCCTATTATTACTACTAATGTAATTTTCTGGTGTCGCAACGTCCCGTTTCCCATGTCTAATTCCTTTTCTGGAATTATTTTTCCATAACCTTGATGGTTGGAAAGTACTTTCCCTGTAAATCAGTTTATATTTAGCTTGAAAGCCATGGTAGGATATCAAATGGCTGCAAAGAGAATTTCGAATATATGGTCTACTGATTAGGTTAAAGCATGGAACCTCTGCTCATTTGCTGGAGAACCCCAGCTATGAGGCCCAACCTAATCGCTCTCTTCGTTCCTCTCAAAACCTCCTGCTCTCTAGCTCCCTCATCACCTCCTCCCATGCCCGCCTCCAGGACTTTTCCAGAGCCTCTCCAATCCTATGGAACTCCTTACCCTTATCTGTCCGATTATCTCCTACTCTATTAGCTTTTAGGCGATCTCTGAAAACCCTCTTTTTCAGAAAAACCTATCCTACCCACACCTAACAAATATACCTCCATTTTCTCCATCAGCCCATCCCCCATGGTTATTGCTTTTTGTTTCACTTGACCCTCCCTTCTAGATTGTAAGCTCTAACGAGCAGGGCCCTCTAGTTCCTCCTGTTTTTAATTGTATTGTAACTGTATTGTCTTCCCTCACATTGTAAAGCGCAGCGCAAACTTTTGGGGCTATATAAATCCTGTATAATAATAATAATAATAACGAGGCAAAACTGCAATGTTTACATTTATTCACTCTTGAAAAGATGTTCTTAAGAATGGATGATTACAGGTTCTCCAAAGCCCTTGCCCCTATATATTGCTTCTAATAAATTGTTACACGGAGAGCACTAAATCTGTCCTTCTTTCTTGCATCTCCATGGGATTTACCAGAGCTCAAATAGGACTGAGAGATCGTCATCCATTGGAGAACACATTGACTATAATCCGCAGGATTTCATCCAGTTAAGTGAACTGCTAATTCTGACCCATTGGTAACACATTGGTCAGAATCTGAGGTGAGCAGCCATCTAATAGTGGGTGAAGATGTCCACAAATATTGGACTGATCTTCAAGGCACTGGCACTTTTCCAGTTTGGATTGGATTTGCAGTTTTGCGCGAGTTTGTTTGCACTTTATTGGGACTCAATTTATACATTATGGGACTTTTTCACTATATTAATGAATTTTCACTATATTTATATACTTAATGTCCAATTTTATTATATTTATTTATATATTTATTCAATACACATTAGTGTTTTTGATTACACATTATCTCCAAATCTACAGTTCTCCAAACCCCTTTTTTAATTGTTTTAGCCTAAGCTAAACTCATTCATGTTCAAAGAAAAAACTCCTGAAGAATGGGGGCCAAAGCTGAACAGCATACTTAAGATGAAGCTGAGGCAGGGTGTTTTGTAAAGGAGTAGAATATTGATTTATATCACAAAGTTTCCTTTCTTACCTTATGCCCCAATATGTACATACCCCCCACACGGTTATTTAGAAATACTTATCTATGTATTGTTCCAAGGCTCACAGCATTGTTTCCATCCTTTTGCTGGCTTCTTGATCTGACATCCACACCTGTGCAGTTTGGCTCCAAAGACTTATGTGGGGCTGTTAGTTGGATTTGTTCCTGTCTGTTCACCAGCCCCATAGAAGCTTTCGAAGCTAAACTGTGCAGGTACCAGATCAAGAAGCAGATAGGGGGATGTAAAAAATACTGAAGGCCTCGGAGCAAGGCCCAATTAAGTATAGTGTTTTGGGAGGGGGTGGGAGGGGATTTGAGGGGCTACTACACCTACTTGAGGGGGAGGGGGTAAGGAAATTTTCTTGGAAAGTATCCTTACCATTTAAAAGAAAAATCTTTTAATTTTGTATTTTGCTATGCTAACACAATTCTGTTTTTCTTTATTTTAGATGGTACCACCTACAACAGTGGTTCTCAACTTACGTCCTCGGGAGGACCCACTAGCAGGCCACATTTTAAGTTTTACCTTGAGGAGATGCAGACTAGAATACTGCAATCACTGAGCAGCAAATTATATCACCTGTGATATATTTCAGTTTTTTTTTTTGGGGGGGGGGTAATTGTCTTACTCTGTTTTTGTTTTTAGATTTATATCTGTGCTTCTCAGGATGAAGCCAATTTTAGATTTCATGAAACGCGTTGAGATTGATACAGCACAGAGTATCTGGAATAAATTAAGTTATACCTTTCATGAAGTTGTTTTGTATGTCCTGTACTGGTTCCATCGATGAAATCATATTGTAATTGTTCATGATTTGATTTTATATGTATAGGTCTCTATGTAATACATTTATACATTTTTAATATTGGTTGTGTGTTGTGTGCCTCTTAAAAGTCCCATGGGCCATTATTCTTGTTTTTGTGTAAAATTTTGGGACTGAGACATGCCCTCATTCCATACATATGAGCCTTTCCTTTTCTACTATGTATTTCAGTTATCTTGCAAACCTGGCCTGTTGGTGTGTCCTGAGGACAGCAGTTGAGAACCACTGACCAACAAACAAGCTAATGGCTGGCAGTAAGTGGGGGTCTATGTCTGCTGAAATGCGATGTGATAGAAAAAAAAAGGACAGGTGATGATTACCAATAAATAATGTCTGCAGTATTTCCTATCTGCAGCTCTGTTAGTGTCCTATTACAAGCACTAGTCCTGTGGTAGTGCACTTTTTATGCAATAGAAAGGTTAGGTAGGGCTTCTAAATGTATCCAGTAGGCAAAGTTGAGCCCCCATAAACACCTCAGTATTAAATAAAAATAGAGGGAGGGGGATACAAAGTAAAGACAGGCTATGAAAGAAAACGCAATTAATTTAAAGAAGGGCAGTGGCCATTGCAACTCTTTCATAATCATTTTTATTTTTTCATTGCATTGCAGTGTTTCTTTATACACCGGTATGTCGGTCATCGGTCAGACATATGTCAGTGTTCCTCTGCCTGGAAAATTTATTTCCACAGGTCATTGCTCACTGACTTCAATGTTAACAGACCCCAAATCATCAGATTTCTTAAATAAAAAGTAATAAAGTACAAGCAGTTCTTATAAGGAGCAAGTTACTGCGATACAGAGAGTTCAGCAATGATCCAATCTGCCAAGAGAAAAACATTATAAGGAATCTGTCACTTGTCAGGCAAGAGGGCTGCACTCTGTGAATGAATTAATCTAGACACTGACAGGCCGAGGGTTTTGGTCTAATCATAGACTGATATGTTATATACGACGAAGCAAAGTAAAGACAATGGGCTATTTCACTAAACCACATTAAATGCAGTATTTTCATTATGATTATTAGTATTAGCATTTATTTGATCAGAAGAAAGAATATGTTTTCATTTACAAACTTCATATCCAAAATGTTACATTACATGCAGCCATTGAACAGCATGTACCTTATATTATTTATATTTGTGATATTTTGTATCTATAAATAATCTCATGAAAATTATCACAATGGTATGGAATAAAAAAAATAATTAATCAAAGTAAATACTGGTTCATGATGAGAAAAATGCTTGTAATGCCTAAATAAATATTCCCTGCATGAAAATAATGATTCTGTGTGGTATCCATGTATGCTGGTTAAACATTTAGATGAGAAATTTATTAGACGATAAACAAAGGCACAGTTTTGACAACTCATACAGTTTAGTGAACTGCCCTCAAAAGTTTCTATTTTTAAAACTGAAATTATGTTATCTCTAGTTTATTTAGTTATTTTATTTATTTCAGGTACTTAAAACTGAACAGGCTAATTACCTCATCCATAAATGATAACACGCAAGAAATGAATAGGAACCTAGTGGACTTTACTGGTACCAGAGAAGGACGGTGACAACAGTATAGATAAAAAATACATTTTATTACAAATTCATAAAAAATATTTTTAAAAACAGAAAAATGCTTGGTTTGGCCAATACAAATTGAAATGCTAGAGCTGCTAGTATTATAATAATATATTGCTAGAGGTTAACGCATTGAATCGCAAACATTGCTTCTTCAGGACCTCTTAGTCTTTGCAGCAAAAAGCATTGGCTTATCTATAAAGAAAAAAGCATCATAATCAATGACATGTACGAAAAAAGCATCATAATCAATGACATGTACATGGCAAGTGACAATAAACATGGGGAAGTACTGCATCCATCGAGTACACTTACATGTACAAGAGGCCAGTTTTAGATGGTGATATGATAATGAGATAGAATTTCCGTAATGAATTGCTGAGTATGTTAGTTAGCTGTTGTACCATATGGTGCAAAGTGTTTCTACAATAATAAAAGAAGGCATAGATGTGTTACACAGCTGCTAGCTTATAGCCAGAATAGGTGACTCTCACATAAGTATCTCTTACTTATTCGCTGTTTCCCTGAAAAAACATCAGAAAAAGGGGACAGCCTGTTGTCAGATCTAGATTCCCACTGCATATAGTTGACAGCAGCCTGGTCTAAGGAAAATAGCAATATGCAAGAGTAAATAGCTGTTCAAATTGAAAACACCCTGAAATACATCTCCAAATGAAACCCTAAACCCGTCATTTGTATTAATATAAAAAGCAAGAAACACTCACCCACATTAATGCTTATAATATGCATCAGTTGGTATAACAAGACCCATCCATAAGGCGCACTACCCAGCAACAGGAAGCCACCTAAGGATATCAATTCGAACACAATGTGGAACCATCAACATCTACCGCTCCATATAACCTTGGACCAGTGTTTGCCAGGCGTGTATCACCATCTGCACCTAACCTATGCAACTCACCCCTATTAAAGGCCCATAGTGGCACAAAAATAACGTCATCATCTTGCATCTAAGGACAATCAGTTTGCAAACATTACCTGTGTCTATCACGTTCCATTATGCATCCATATAGAAAACAGATGGGCGTGTGTACTTTCCCCCATATCACCGCTCGCCAACACGAGGGCCTCCAATCAAGCCACACAGTAGGTGGGAGGGCATGTATATCCTCTCCCATGTCACCGCCTGCCAACGAGGCTGCCTCTGCTCGAGCTGTGAATGGCCCGCAGATCCCACCTGATCGTGCATGCACGGAAGTGAGAACAACTGTGCACATGCAAGCAGCAACAGCAAATAGGAATTAGGAGGAGACTGGGGCCAGGCATCTCACACTCCTGAGCATTCGATACACACGATATAAAACATTATAATTGTCTAGGACAAATGCTGGCACAGGGCCAGCATGGCCAGGAACCACTACAGAAAAAAAAAAAAAACAATACAAAACATTCCACGCAAGTTCCCATAACTCCTACCACATCAACACCACCTCAAGGTGTTGAGGTGGTACAGGCGTGTAAATGTACTCAATGGATGCAGAACTTCACCATGTTTATTGTCACTTATCACGTACATGTCATTGATTATTATGCTTTTTTCTTTAGAGATAAGTCAATGCTTTTCACTGCAAAGACTAAGAGGTCCTGAAGAAGCAATGTTTGTGAAATACGTCTACCTCTAGCAATATATTATGTTAATACTAGAAGCTCTAGTTTTTACAATTGTATTGGCCAAACTGAGCATTTTTCTATGTTTTTAAAAATGTTTTTTATGGATTTGTATTAAAATGTATTTTTTATCTATACTGCTGTCACCATCCTTCTCTGGTACCAGCAAATTCCTCTAGGTTCCTACTCGTTTCTTGGCTATTACAGGTACTTATATAGGACTGTCAATTTACGCAGCACTTTACATATATATTGTGCATTCACATCAGTCCCTATCCTCAGGGAGCTTACAATCTAAGTTCCCTAACTCACATTCATACATACACATACTATGGCCAATTTAGACAGGATAAAATTAACCTACAAGTGTGTCTTTGGAGTGTGGGAGGAAACTGAGGTACTCAGAGGAAACCCATGCAGGCAGAGGGAGAACATGCAAACTCCAAGCAGGTAGTGTTGTGGTTGAGATTTGAACCAGCAACCCTGATGAGTCATTTGGTGATGAAACGCCACGTCGGGCAGGATTGGAGGGTGTGATGTCATCACGCTGAGGACGCAGCAGCCATTTTGTCGCTGAGAACCGGACTACACATTGAATACTGACCCTGCTCTGCATTTCTATGTGAGTGCAATAGTTTAATAAAATGTTTTGACCTTAATCCTTACATACTACTCTATGAGTGTTCTTATATTCTTGGGGTCTTCTGACACCTCTTCCCTGGGGACCGGATTCTGAGTCTGGGGATTTTGTGAGATCCTCCCATGAGAGCTTGTTTGAACCCTTACCATTACTGGATATTGATCTGAATACGGGATGAGCCTGGGATTTGGATATGGATGCCTTATAATAACATCAGGACCGTAAGAGGCAGTGTGATTGGAGGGGATCTGGTGGTGGGAGCACCTATTTGCCCTGACAGCTGACCCTGGTGGATGGATGGATTTACTGTTTCACTGGACTAAAATTTACTCACTTTGTTTCTAGCGCAGCACCTTCCTTTTTATATCTGTTTTATGTTTTTATCCTACATATGTGCAGCTGCTGGGTGTATTGAAAGTGATTTACTTTTTATTGGTTATTTGTTAGGGGATTCAGGCGCAACTTCTCTGGGTTTTATGCTGGCTCTATAACAAAACTTTTTATCCTTTACCCTTTATTTATGTCTAGACAATCAACCTCTGGTGTGGTTCTTTAAATTCAGACTTTCTTGGTTACATAGGGGACAGTAGTCATCCTTTGGCATGGGTAGCTACGAGCCCAGAATTCAAAAACTTTGTCCAAATATTACAACTCCTATCGGCAATAAGACAATTCCAGCCCCCAGTGCTTATATTGTAATTGTCAAAAGTTCCTCCTGATCATGACTAGTTTTAATTTGAACACTCTGCACACAGGGCAAACTTCAGCTATGAATTCAGAAGTGACCCTTCTCTTGAGTCCACAGAAGGTATCACCTGACACAAAATTTTCACTTTGCCTCATGTACAGATTGGTCCAAATTGTGCCCAAGCTTGACACAATAGACTTCATTGTCTATAATGGGATATGTCTCATACAGGGGATTTACCCTTTTGTCAGCACATCCAAAATAGTTTTAGGTATATGTTAGTGGATTGAGCCATTCACCAATTTTTTATATCTTTCAGAGTCTTTGTAAAATTGCTCCATCTTTCTCAGGTCAGCCTACGTTCTCTAATAAATTTACTGAGTATGTCCTCTATTTTACAATTATGAAAAAAGCAGCAAGAGGATGAGACTCCTGCTGCAGGGACACCATGGCCTATACTGGGTGTAGATCAGGTGCTTTACACCCTTTACAGTCCTACAGAGATACTAGAAATCCTTGCGTTATTCAGCACACCAGCTGCCACATACAGCTGAAAGTTTTGGGTAGACAAATCTTTTAACTCCAGGAATGTGAAGACTAGCCAATTGTGTGTTCTAAAATATTTTGCCGTTTTCAGCCAATTATTACACTCCTACCACTTTGAATACTATGTCAACTTTTAGACAAACAAAAGAGTGAAGCAAATAGGAAAGCATTTTCCAACTATTAAAACAATCCATATGGATAGTTTCCTATGATTTGTATAATTTCTTCCTCTCTCTGTGGTGTTTCCTCTTCAAGCGTTCTCAGGTTCAATAAAACAGTGCAGTTGTATGCAAAGCAGAGCCATAACTCTTCTCAGACCACCCGCTGGCTTTGTAGTAGTTACAATGAAAATTTACATAGCTTTCCTCAATGAAAATGCTGTGCATATTTTCAGCAGAACTAGTACAAAGCCAACACATTAGAAAACACAGGTGTGTTTATCAGTGGGGCTCCGACAAACAGATGTGGTGAAAACCTACTCTAAGGGCACCAGGGCCAGTGCCTTGGGATACAAGAGACCTCATCTAAAAAATGTGTTCTATGAAATGTGGAGTGCTTGCTTCTAGCAACAAGTTAGCTTTTCATTTACAGATCTGCACTAGACAAATGACAGTTGGAATCTGAGTGGTGTGAGCAAGCAAGCAGAGGATAAGCTGTTCCTTTCAATATCTATACACAAAAGACCATCAATTTTCTTTCTTCACATTCATAATATGTATCCACTAGCATCTTCTGTAGTCTCTACTTCCTCTGCAGTGGTTGCAGTACAAATCTATGTAACTAAATACAGAAAAATCAGGACTCTTTTATACATTAAGTGGAAGTCCTTGTAACTGTGGAGCTCCTCAGCCTACCACACATCTGCTGATCACAAGTAACATGATTACAATGCAGCCAATGTCAGGACGATCCTTGAATTTTTGGAGACAATTTGCATCAAATAAAATATGTAAACTTTTAAAAGTAGCAGTATTTACTCTTTAATTTTCAATTATTGTATTTATATAGCCTATGTATAGCACAGGCATTTCTTAGTATTGGATAAAGTTGGGAGGGTTTAAAACTCATCTTCATTTTTTTATGTTTTTTTTTTTTGTTTTTTGCTGTCTCTGTTCAATTGAAGACATTTCTATTTACTTCTTACAAAGATTCAATAGAAAGTGAGAGGAAATCTCTGAATTTGTGAATTTTCATCTAAGACAGTTATCATCAGAACACATGAAGATTTCCCCATCGGATGATTTCCCCATCCTAAATTCTTGTTCTGAAGACATCCCTAATATTTTTTTTATTTCCACCACTTTCTGTTTTGGTGACAGTGGTGACCAAAACAAATAGAGAGGGTAAATCTGCCATGCTGGAACACAGATAGCAATAAAACAGGGGTTCTAATCCTTCCCCACCTTAACCAACACAAAAAAAAAGTAAGTATTGGCTATACTGGCTATACTTACGCTTAACCACTTAAGCCCCGGAAGATTTTACCCCCTTCCTGACCAGGGCCTATTTTGCGATTCGGCACTGCGTGATTTTAACGGACAATTGCGCGGTCGTGCAATGCTGTACCCAAATTAAATTGACGTCCTTTTTTTCCCACAAACAGAGCTTTCTTTTGGTGGTATTTGATCACCTGTGAGATTTTTTGATCATGCGCTATAAACAAAAAAAGAGCGACAATTTTGCAAAAATAAAAATATTTTTCACATTTTTTCATATGAAATTCTCCCAAAAAAATGTAAAAATCTAAATTTTTTAACATTTTAGGCCAATTTGTTTTCTGCTACATATGTTTGGTAAAAAAAAATTGCAAAAAGCGTATTTTGATTGGTTTGCGCAAAAGTTATTGCGTTTACTAACTAAGGGAAAGATTTTTGTAATTTTTATTGGTTTTTTTTAACGAGTAATGGCAGCGATCTGCGATTTTTTTGCAGGACTGCGACATTGCGGCGGACAGATCGGACCCTTGACTGACATTTATGACACTTTTGGGGGTACCAGTGACATTACTACAGTAATCAGTGCTATACATATGCACTGTTACTGTAAAAATGACACTGGGATGGAAGGGGTTAACTTTATTGGAGAGGGCGGGGTTAAGTGTGTCCCTAGGGGCGTGTTTCTTACTGTGATTGGATGTGGTTAGTGGTGTAACAGCACAGATCAACGGTCCTACATAGCAGGACCGAGTGATCAGTGCTTTTACACAGGGGGAGAGTGACAGGCGGCTTTGTTTACATTAGCCGCCTGTCTTTCTCCCTCTCTACCCGACGATCGGGAGTGACCGGTGGACATCAGCTCACACCGGTGGACATCGTCACACGTGCCGGCTTCTTCGGGTACGAGCGGGAGCGGGAGCGCGCCTCCGGCTTCGCATGCTCGCCCCCTATTTGCTCCCAGGCTAGTGACGTACCGTTACGTCACTTTGCCTGGGAGGGGCTGACCGCCTCCGTATATAGTCGGGCGGCGGTTGGCAAGTGGTTAAAAGTCTCAGTGTGTTGAGGGAAGCATTGTTTTTAAACTACAATTCCCAATACAATTATAAGGATGCTCATGGCTCTTAAACAAATTTTACCATTGATAAACATATTCTATTAAAGAGGTTGTAACTTGTAAACCCTCTCTTTGAAGTTGTACCCCTATAGGTAAGCCTTCAAAAATGCTCAAGAAACGGCACGTTTTTCAGCCTTTTCAGCGTTAGAGCTGCAAAACTCATCTTTAAACCCATTCTTTCTGGATTTTTTACCAGCCAGAAAACGCCCCTGCTAAAAACGTCTGATAAAACCCTACATGTACATGGATGTCCTGTGAGAATGAGGCCATACACCAACTTTTTTAAAGACTAGAGAGAACCCTAAGCCTACCTATAGTCACAGGATAAGATAATATATGTTCAAAGTAGAAAACTTCATCTCAAGGTCATCATAAATGCTGGTGCATGACTCAGCTTATCAAACGCTCTCTATATACTTTATTGTACTATATTCCTTAATGTTAACGCCACAGTTAAAAACATTTACCAGCATAGAAATGCCAGAAAACACCAGACGTAACCCTATGCAAACATGACAGAACATAACAATTCTATGCAGGCCTTTGAGCCCAGGACAGCAGGACCGCAGGACATGAATGCTAATCCATTATTCAATCAAAGCTTTTGATTTCTGAAACAAAATACCAAACAATCAGAACCAATTTCTCTATAAACATGGATAGAATATATGTTTTTTTTCTAAAGAGCAACCGATTTAAAAGCATTTGGCATCAGGTTCTACTACTTATGGACTGATTGCCAAGTCCAAGTTCTCTGCATGATCTAAATAAATCATTATATTGCTTATTGGATCTGGAGACACTAGGTTATGTCAGATTTGCTTAACTCACAGGGATTGAATGCTCCAAACTGTTTATAAGCAAAGTCTCAAATTATATTTGACTTAATGTGTTGTTAAACTGTCTTTCTCAAGCCCCAGTAAAGGTCAGCCCATTTAAAAGAAAGGGAGGAAAACCATCAGGCAGAAGACATGTTTGTGGCACTGATTTAGAAGCCTAGACTCGTATTAAGTGCCTTGGGAAAGAGAGGGATTAACATGTATAAAAAAGGTCAAGAATTATTTTGCACTGTTGTTGTTTTGAAACTGGTTTGTGAGCAATGGGAAGGGGGATTAAGTGCTCTTAGTTTTATTGTACCCCTGTATTATTGTATATTTATTGCTGTACTCTCTTATTGCAGTCTGACCTTTCTCACAGATAGGTCCTAGTCCTAGACAGATAGGGGACATGGTGCACCAATGCTTACAAGGAATGTGATGTCTTCTGGACCATCCGTCCTTCGAAGCCCTGCGTAGCTTTTATTGGTTCCCTGGGATAAAAGGAACAAGCTGGAAAAATTGATATGTCTTTTTTATTGCACACAGCCTCTTGCACATTCTTATATGAACAACTTCAAGACCCATCTGAGAAAACTTCAACTCCTCCACTCCCGTGTGCTTTGGGACAGTTATCAGTGACTATAACATGCTACGCTGCAAATAATTATGGTACTGCTATGTTACTATTCTCAGTATACTCAATCAAACAAAAGAAAGACGAGATGCTTTGATGTTTATTACACTGTAGTGAGTCTTCTTACTCTCAACATTTCCTGCATCTCCTTTCCCCTATAACAGTGATGGTGAACCTTGGCACCTCAGATGTTTTGGGACTACATTTCCCATGATGCTCCTGTACCCTGCAGTGTAGTTGAGCGTCATAGGAAATGTAGTTTCAAAACATCTGGGGTGCCAAGGTTTGCCATCACTGTCCTATAGTATGCTTGCTAAAATTTGCAACAAATGCCCAGAGGTGACCAGACGATAAAAACAAAACAAAACAAAACATTTACAAACAGTTCATTTTGAAGCTTAGTGCTGACCCCTCTCACGGAGCTGCCCTAGACACTGCTTCAGTACCATTATGGTATATACAGCTCTAAGAGGATAAGCAATTTTTGTTGGGGAATTTATTTACTTATTTCATTAAATAAATAAATTGTGGGTGTTGTGCATTGGAATACATTACAGCAGGTTCTTTTGTTTTTTTCAGCTGAGCGCAGGGAGGCCAATATAACTTAAAGCAGGGTTCCCCCCCCCCCCCCTGCAAAAAATTAAAAGTCGGCAGCTACACATACTGTAGCTGCTGACTTTTAATATTAGAACACTTATCTGTCCTAGAGTCAGCGATGTCAGCACCGCAGCCAATGTTTCCGCCGCAGTTGCCGGTAAGGGAACCCGGTAGTGAAGCCTTGCGGCTCCACGGTCAGGTCCCTACTGCACTACTACTGTGCTTTGTAATTGGCCGGGAAGCAGAGGGAAAAGGGGGGGCAGAACCTCTGACGTACCTTGCCGTGGCGAGGTCAGATGGAAGTGGGGACAGGTACCTGTCAAAAACAGGTACCCGCTCCCCCCTGAAAGATACCAAATGTGGCACCGGAGGGGGGACAGATAAGCAGAAGTTCAATTTTTGAGTGGAACTTCGCTTTAATGAAATGTAACTGTGTGTGATGTGCCATGATCAGTACATCGTCACTGCATTTATCACCAGCAAATACATTGTAACTCCGGTGTGAATAGACCCTTAGTTTGCTAAAGCTCCATGTTTAATAAACAGGTGCCATTTTTAATGGGGCAGATTTCCGGATAGTGACTGCTGTGGATTGTGCCTAAGTAATGAGTGTTCAATGGCCTCCTGTACTCTCGATCAGCAGACCATGTGACGGAACTTTATCTATCTATCTATCTATCTAAATAAAAAAAAATAAAAAAAAAGATATATATATATATATATATATATATATATATATATATATATATATATATATATTTATTTATTTATTTATTTATTTATTTATAGTGTGTATACACATATATATATATATATATATATATATATATATATATATATATATATATATATATATATATATATAATTTTTTTGATTATTATTATTTATTTTTATTATTTATTATTATTATTATTATTATTCTTATAAGAGGATTATCGTGGCAGCCAGGTATGATATTAAAATGAAAATGACTTTTGAAAATTGAGTGATTGGATTTACATATACCTGAATACAGACTTTTTAAGCTTCCTGTTGCCTAATGCCTGGAGTTTGAAAGAATGAGGAAACTCCAAGACTGTCCATGAGGCACATCAGACAAATGGTTAACAAAAAAAATGAATGATATCATTTTTAATTTTTGGCTAACAAGATGTTGATGTGCCCCCACAATGCACAAGAGTGAGCTAAGCAGCCAATTTCTCAGGAACTTTCAAAAGATTTTTTGTGAGTCTAACATCAGTCAGATCCTACCAGTCATGCTCTGCACAATATACTGTAGGTAGCACAAAGATAAAACAAACCTAAATAACAGTAAAATCAAAATACTTTTTCAATCTGCAGCCTAAAGCATCCGTACTGTGACACGTTTGGCATGTGTGCGTCACAAAACAAAATTTACACCATATGTTGAGCTCTCAGTTTTAGCAGGGGAAGTTTAATGCATCACATAATTCCCACCTCCTAGGGTCAGTATACCCTCTAGCAACAACAGAGGAGTGTGACCTCACAACTTAATTGCACTTATTATCCATTTACAATGAACTGTCACAAAGGAGTAAAACAAATAGCAAACAACCGCTAAAATCCCTAAACAGAAGCTTTATCACTGCAGTTACTCTGCTCAATGGACACTTATAGTTTTCAATATACTGGGTGACTTAAAACATTACTATGCCACAGTTCATATCCCTTTAGACAGCATTGACTGACTGGGTAAAACCCAAAAGCTTGCTGTCACCAAGTAACAGAAGCATAAAAACATTCTCATTCATTATAGTAATAATCAGCATATGCTCAGCAGTTTGTTGTAATTTAGTTGATGTTCTCTAAAATCTAATAGTCTTCAAATGCCGGGGTCATATCTTTTCTATGGTGAAATGAAAAGGATCCAACATGTTGAAATTGAAACATTTAGAGCATACTTGATTCTACAAACCATTGCTAATCCAGTGCTTCACTTTATACCAATTACCTAATAGGCAATGTGTAAGCAACCTTAAAGCAGTATTAAACCCAAAACCAAAAATGTAATATATTGCAGCTAACTAATTATTAGATGTGGTGGCTGCATTCATTTTATTTTTTTGGGCTTTTTTTCCTTCTGTTTTCACCCGGTGATCTAGCCAGTAACACACCCCCTATATTAAAATGCCCCTACTCTAGATGAATGAGCACAGGGGCACCTTTGGACAGCAACATTGGTATTCTGAGGGGAGTGTTAGATGTACTAGCAGATTTAAATACACTAACAATTGAGGCCAAACTCCAGCTACTTTATAAGCAGTTACAGCAAACAGTTTTATTTTTCCTTTTGCGATAAATGATTACATAAATAAATAAAAGCTGATCATTGTAAACACCTTTGCAAGTGTTAGGCCCCATTCACACTAGTGCGACTTGTCCCGCGATTTTGGACCGCAAAATCGCATGACAAGTCGTTTTCCATTATTTTCAATGAGCCCCATTCATATCAGTGCGTTTTGAAGTCGCACCGACTTCAAAGTAGTTCCTGCACTACTTTGCCGCGATTTTAATGCATTTTGAGGCATATAGCCTTGCCCATGCTTTCAAAATCGCGGCAAAAATCGCACCGCGAAATCGCGGCAAAATTGCGTTGCAATAGTGTGAAAGGGGCCTTAAATGGCTTGTCTCATCCCTGTAACTGATACATCTTGCAAGAGTGCTTGTTCTTTTAAAAAACAACAGACTTACTGGCCAAATCACCAGATAAAAATAGAAGAAAGAAAGCCTAAAAAATAAACTGAATGCAGCCATCCCATCTAAGATTTGGTAAGCTGTAATATAATAAATGTATGCTTTTGGGTTTAATACTGCTTCTATATGAAATATGTAATTCAAGGTAAATCTATCAACCCAATGGACATAATTAGCATATACTGTATCCAAAATGGCCAATGCCCCAGACATACATAGGCACCAGTTTAAATACCAGTTATAAAATTGCATACCTGAAATCATGGAAAAGGTTAAGATTACTCATCTTGCCTTGAGCTGGCACAGAATTTACTGCCTGCCACTGACTTCAACACATACCACGTGGCACAAAGAGTATCTCCACTCTGGGTTAGCGGATGGCCATAAAAATAAAGACACTCTGTGTTTTCACTTTGTTGCATGCTTTAAATGCCTGTATGGTTGCCAGCCATCCTCTTCATGTGCCAGAATCAAGATGGAAGGATCAGCAATATAAAAAGGAAGGGCTGTGCCAACCTGAGAAGCCAGGGTCAGTAAAAAAGTTTGGAAAAACAAAAGGGCCACGCCAATAGTTTTGAAATCCTGTTCTATTTATTTTATCATTAAATGCCAAGATAACAAGCCAATGCATTTCAGAGGTCACAAAACTCTTTCTTCATCAGGGCCTAACTAGCAAATAAGGATGAAAATAGACCCAAGGGAGTTAGTTGGATGCTGGGATAACATTTCTTATTTAAAAAACTGGCTTCAGCATTTGGTTGTTCAAAAAGCCCACCTTTGGATCCAACACTTTCTATCCACACCATTCAAAAAGGTAATTAAAAATGTACTTTACCTTAATCTGAGATATGGCCAATACATGATCTTTTCTGATTAAAACGCTTGTGGGAAGGGGGTGTGGGGGGCTCAGGCATATTTTTCATTTAAAATTGCACTTAAATTTTGAAGTTTCTTTGCTAAACTGCTAACAGTAGAATGTACAGATCTTAACGTTCACTGTGTATCTAAGTAAAAATCAACAGATCTTCAAGCCAACAGCAAAGTATGAGTTATAACCTTATGACATAAATGAGTATAGCAAAAATAGACAGGGACTAAAATATGAACACTATTAGATAGAAGTTGTTAGAAGCCTGTAAACAGAGCAGGTATCTTTAATACGCAATTATATGGTTAAATCTTATATCTACATGCAATAATCCACAAAATGGTCTCAATAAAGTGGGTCAATATCCATACTCAGTATAGGTAAGATTAATCTTGCATTGCCCATGGGCACAGGAAAAAAGGCTTAGCCTCAGTGGCAAAGGTTACAAATGCCTGCCTGTCCATCACTGTAAGCCCACTTGAGCCATCATTGTCTGTCCTATGGCCAGGGCAGGGAGACAGTCCCTTATTGTTCCTGGAGCCTACAGCATAGACTGTTGGTTACCAAAATGAGCAAGGGGTCATCTGACTCGTGTCGGGGTTCCTGTTTCTTTTCCTGATCGAGCTAGCATAAAAACATAAGGGTTATATAGCTAAAGGGCTAGAATTAACTCCATTGTTCTTATTGTGATTTAATAGGTAAACAGGGTATTCCTGCATGTTGTTAAACTGTCACTTTAATTAATGAAATATGGTACAGCTAATGAATCATTAACCCCACAGAATATACATTCTGTAAGCATTATGTTAGGAATCCTTAATTCATATACAAGAAGAGAAACATGGCTTTTGAATAATGTAATGGGAAATAGTTTCATCTGCCTCATTTGCACAGTAGTTCCTGTTCTGGTTTCACAGCAGAATGTAACCATTGTTGCTCAGTTTTCATGTACATACTTTGGATTCATTTAATAACATTTTAAGATATGGAGATCCAAGAATTTACTAAGGAGTGTGCAAAATATTAAAAACTTTTTCCCATTTACACAACGTGGAGTATAAGTAAAGGGACTAGAGAACCTTGGATGCTGTCTGTAAATTAGCAAAGGTCTGTACAGCCTGAAAGTTATAAATGCATGTCCAGGGTTGATGACCTAATGAAGTGTAACTTAAAGCTTTCATAGTCACCACCAGATGCAGGAGTGATCCTTCACAGCTAACCCTTATGAAAAGAGCTTACAAGAAGGTTTTCTGAGCTCCTTTCTGAGCACAGAAGAGGTTTACATCCTTTATGCCCAGTAAGAAAAGGCAAAGATTTTTTAAATGGACATTTATATAAATATGTTCTCAATAGGTACCATAGAACATAATAGAATTCAGAACAAATAATATAACTTAAAAATTCTAAATATTTACAATCAACATGCAATATATATGTGATATAATCCACAGTTCATATATTACCATGTGTGGTGATTATTCCAATGTAACGTGATCAGTAACTTAAATTCAATTTAATGCTCCAATTAACGATGTGCTCCAAAAATAAAGTGATGTGCCACCTCACTCGTGTCCCCCCCCCCTCCTGAGTGAAGGCTCGAACTCAAGAGATGTGACCCCACAGTTAAGCTGGTTCAAAATGCGCCTGTGAACCTCCCCTGAGGAAGACATGTGATCCTGTGTCGACACGCGTAGGGGAGGGGCAAAGGCGGTGAAGGCAGTTAGACCTGTATGCGTTTGAAGAGTCTGACTATCCATACAGTTGTGCGGTTTTGGAGGCTTTTTTAACCATCTGTTCAGCATAGCCTGGTGCACTGGAAGCACCATGAGCATGTGAGTACTCATTTGTTTGAATAACATACAATAAAGTTAGATGTTTAAATGATATAGGCATTATTGGAGCCCTCTTTTTTATGCATATCACCACCATAATATCTACTGACTGGGAGATCGATGTATGTGTGAGCAGAACTGCCAGGAGATCTACATCCTATTGATTGAACACGTGGAGGTTCAGAGGCGCATTTTGACCCAGCTTAAAGCGGTAGTATACTCTGCTTTTTAACTTTTACCTACAGGTAAACCTATAATAAGGCTTACCTGTAGGTAAAATTAATATCTCCTAAACCTGCACGGTTAAGGAGATATTCACCCTGCATGCAGCCGCTGACACCAGCGGCGCATGCACTCTGAAGGTCCGGCGTATCTTGCCAGACCTTCAGAGCTTCTTGCCGGAAAGTGAACTCCCGCGCGCATGTGAGGGAGTGACGTCATCGTGGCTCCGGCCACTCACAGCACTGGAGCCGCTGAACCCGGAAGAGACCCTGAGGGAACTTGTCAGCTCCCTCAGCGATGTCCGGACGACCGTATCGGGGCTTTGTTCTAAGGTTAGTATTTTATTATGCCATTGTCCTACAGGGTTTTTTTTTTTTTCCAGATGCAACAGCTTTAACTGTGGGGTCACATCTCTTGAGGTGATCCTTCACTCAGGAGGGGGAAGCACAAGTGTGGTGGCACATCACTTTATTTTTGGAACACATCGTTGCTTGGAGCACTAAATTGGATTGAAGTTACTGATCACGTTACGTTGGAATAATCACCACAAATGGGAATATATGGACTGTGGATTATATCACATGTATATTGCATGCTGATTATATACATTTTGGATTTTTACGCTATTTTATTATATTATATTATATACTTTTTGAGTTTTTATGTTATTTTATCTGGTCTATATATTTGCACATTTTTGGGAATGTAACGTGTCACTTATATTGATTTGGATAGAGTGAGTACATACAATGGGAGTGTGATCAGTGTCAGCAGCTGGTTTCTGTAGTTTTTTACTATTTATATTATTAGTGGACCTACATGGTAGCTCATGAGATTCTCTCTGTATTATAATAATAATATTTAGAATTGTGATATTTTCCATGGAATTTAATAGACATCAACCGCTCCAGCATACCGTTTTCTTTTTGCAAAGATTGCGATTTACTGGTGACTGATGTGAATTGAAGTGACTATTGTGGAAAGATAATAATAGGCAAAGTATGATCCTGGTATATTTTAAATGCTAATTGACTGATCTACTCCTAGGCATGACAGTAAGGTTATCATGTTTCAGTAGCCACTTATTTTCAATAGCAGTGCTCTCAAAGTTTTAGTGGTCTTGTAATACCACTTTAATACTTTGAAGTGTTCAGTCTCATGCAGACAGCAGGTTGTAGCATACTTCCGTTAGTACAAGATCATAACCCAAACTCTCCAATCTTCTTTACCTGGACAGAATTACTCTAAATATAACAGCATATAAAGCTGCTGACTTCTGCTTGAAGAAAAAAAAAAAAAAAAAAAAAATAATAGGTGACCCAGCCATAGCCTGAAAAGTATATCTGTGTTAGAAGATACAAGTTCACCAGAACCAAGATAATTCAGATCATAAGGCTTATTTATTAAAAAATACAGGAGCAATAAATGAAACAATTTACCATAGTAACTAATAATGCTAGACTAAAGAATGGAATATGCAATCTGATAAGCTGCTAGTCAATAGCTCTATTTTTCACCAATCAGATCCACTGATATCATACTTCTACACAGAGTCCATTATCTAATGCCCCGTTTCCACTGAGCTTTCTGGTACGGTTCGGTTCAGTACGGTAAGCTATTTATGCCGTTTCCATTGTGAATGGTACCCTAATTCCGAACCGTACCGTACCACTTTTTTGGGACCCTTTAGTTGGGGTACCAAGCACATTAGTACCGTACCAACAGGGTGGAGATACACTCTGCAGAACTTTGATTGGTTGACAGAGAATCGTCTATCACAGCTTTCCTGCTACACCACGCCTATCATGAAAGGGTACTATTGGCAGTGGATACGCAAGGTGTACCGTTCCGAACCGTACCGCACTGAACCGAACCGTACCGTACCACTCAGTGGAAACGAGGCATTAGATTCTCAGGGACTGCTACCTTGTTCTGATTAAGTATACAATAAATGGCATAAATGCTTGATTACAGTATAGCACTACATGTCCTGGTGTATGACCAATGTAGGAACATTTATAAAAGAATACAAGTTGTGAGAATATTCTTATAAATAAACCACATTTTTGCACATGCTATTTTAATGTCCTGGTTTTTGCACGATTTATTTATGCGGCTGTCTATATGAATGTCCCTGGTGTATTTATTTTAATTCCTCAATACTTACATATTCTACTCTTTAAAAGATGAATGGTTACTTTATATTACACTGTTTGAACAATCTTGTTTAAAGGAAATAAGCCATGTAATATTTGTAATTGGTGGCCAACTGTAACAAACCACACTCTCCAGGAGTCCTTTAGGAGGAACACTGGTTAATAGTACATGTATCTGCTAGGTAATCAGTCTCACAGCTGGAATGTAGAGGTCCTCCCTGCCCACGTATTTACCCAACATAATGGAAACTACGAGCAATCATCTTTCAGGATTAATCTGCAGTGTCTACTCAGTTTCATCTGTTTAAAATATCAGCCAATTTATATCTAATATAAATGGACACGAGGTAAACTTGAAGGGCAAATTCTTAACTCTGATTCTGATAAGGATTGCATGTGGGACCTGTATTTCTTTCAAATGCCACTTTCATTAAACATCACTAGACCTTGCTTAGCTGTGTTTCAAGGCACAGGGATGTCTACACCTATTCATGTTCTCAGCAGGGGTTCAGAAAGTCTCACTTGATGTAATCTTGACGTCTGTCAGAAAATATAAACTGGGACAGCATTTGATTCCCTTTGGAACATAAAACAACAATCAGGATTTTTACTGTGCTGGACATCAAAGAGCAATGATATCATCTATGTGTTTACTAAGAGATTCCCGGTAATATGGAGTTATTTTGCTGTCCAAAGAAGGTATTCCCCACTGAAATAAGACCGTGACACTTTTGCTGAATGTTTCACTTACGAAACCTCATATGTAAGCATAACATACGAGAGGTTAGCTCAAAGTGTATGTAAAGTCACAACTTTTTATTTTTTAGTTGTGGGTTTAGCAGGGAAGGGTTAGACCCCCTCTCAAGGTTTTATTGCTTTCTATGTCTCCATTGTGGAAATGGACACCTCTATTTGTACTCGTTACCATTGTCACCAAGACAAAAAGTGTTGGAAAATCCATAATTTTAGAGTTGTCACCAAAACATAAGGTGCGGATGAATCTTCAAATGGGGACACCTGTTTCAGAAAATATTTGAATTAAGCTGGCCATAGACGGATTTTTTTTTTTTGTTCAGCCAATGGGAGTCCCCCAAACCACAGGGATATTTTATTCTGACAGCTGGATCACTCCTCAAGAAAGGTTTTTCATCATGTCCATTCAACAGAAGTCAATCAAATGAGAGGGAGAATGTTTTGGCTTTATGAACACTTTAAGAATGCTGAGGCCCATTATATATTAAAACTAAAGAAAGCTGGCATTATGGTATTGTCTGTTTCAACCATTATAGTCTTTCAAATTATTTATTTAAACTGTGCAAAGTGTGTTTCCTACATCAACCCATCAGATTTCATTTTGGTGAAGCTGAACTGCAAATACTAAATTGGTTACTTTTTTGTTCAATAGTTTTTATCGATAGTTTTAGCAAGTACAGGACAGAAAATGCAGGTGGAAACACACATATACATGCCATTGGTGCAATGTCAAATTGAGTCTACAAGTCCATTGCATAAAAGTATAGATAACATCTGCACATACAATTAAAACATACAATTAAATTCTTCAAGGTCAGTAGGCCTAACCCTATTTAACCTTAATTGGCCATGTGATAAATACTGTATAGCCAAAAAGGAGAAACGTCTTTGTAGGTCTATTTGTTTAATGTTGACTTGTGTGTGGGGAGTAAGTATAGGCCTTTGCCTGTGTGTAAAGTTACAGTTTGTTGCTGGCACTATCAACAAAGGAAAGAGTATATGTAATGAAGGTTATACTGGGACAATAGTTGTTCGAAAAATGATCAAACTGTGTCCTGAGGGTAGTTTGCCAAGTTTGGGAATAAGGGTAGAAGGTAAAATTAGAGTCTCTGCATGAGAAAACTGTTCCCTTCTTGTGTTGTTTACGGAGGAATAGAATGTAAGAAGGGAATCATGATTGCTGGGAATTAAGATTGTAATAGGTGTATAGTGACGTTAGCAACCTGGAGTTTAACGTGCAACAGGGTCAGCTATCTGCCTAAAGCAGTCATAGAGTCGTTTTTTTTTTACCTTAACACTATCAACCATCATATTTGCTTGGTCTGGGACGTTGCCTTTAAACCTTATTGGAAGTAAACACTAAATTATCTGGGGGTCAAGGCTTTTTTAATATGGGTCTACTGAAAGCATGCAACATAGATTTGGTGAGAATGCAGGTATTTAAATACTTTGACCCTTTTGAATAGAGACTTAAGGCCCAGAACATCTGATGAGGTTAAGAGCCATTGGTTAAAGTGAAAACAGAAGAGAAAATTAGCAAGTGTACGTAGTTGAGTCCACCCCAGTGGAAGAGGGGGTGAAGGGGGAGGGGGAGGAAGGAAAGGCTGGGACAGGTTAGAAAGAATTGAGAAAAGAAAATATAGCTAGTATGATCATCTCTTAAAAGTAAGAAAGGAAAGTGTGGTTTAACCACTTAAGCCCCGGAAGATTTTACCCCCTTCCTGACCAGGGGGTATTTTGCGATTCGGCACTGCGTGACTTTAACGGACAATTGCGCGGTCGTGCGACGCTGTACCTAAACGAATTTGACATCCTTTTTTTCCCACAAACAGAGCTTTCTTTTGGTGGTATTTGATCACCTGTGCGATTTTTTGATCATGCGCTATAAACAAAAAAAGAGCGACAATTTTGCAAAAATAACAATATTTTTCACATTTTTTTATATGAAATTCCCCAAAAAAATGTAAAAATCAATTTTTTTTAACATTTTAGGCCAATTTGTTTTCTGCTACCTATGTTTGGTAAAAAGAAATCGCAAAAAGCGCATTTTGATTGGTTTGCGCAAAATTTATTGCGTTTACTAACTAAGGGAAAGATTTTTGTCATTTTTATTGTTTTTTTTTTAACAAGTAATGGCGGCGATCTGCAATTTTTTTTGCGGGACTGCGACATTGCGGCGGACAGATCGGACCCTTGACTGACATTTTTGACACTTTTGGGGTTACCAGTGACATTACTACAGTAATCAGTGCTATACATATGCACTGTTACTGTAAAAATGACACTGGCAGGGAAGGTGTTAATTTATTTGAGAGGGAAGGGTTAAGTGTGTCCCTAGGGGCGTGATTCTTACTGTGATTGGATGTGGCTGTGTGTGTAACAGCATAGCAGGACCGTATGATCTGTGCTGTTACACAGGGGAGAATGACAGGCGGCTTTGTTTACATTAGCCGCCTGCCTTTCTCCCGCTGTAACCGACTAACACGAGTGACCGGCGGACATCGGGTCAGCCGGTCACTCGCGCAGGGGGGTCTGTGAGCGAGCGGGAGCGGGAGCGCGCCTCCTGCGGCACGCGCTCGCTCCCTAGACCCTCACAGGCTAGCGACGTAGACCTACCTCGCTTTGCCCGTGAGGGGCTGACTGCCGACGTTAATCGGCGTTAGGCAGTCGGCAAGTGGTTAAAAGTAAGAAAGGAAAGTGTGGTGTAAATAGGTGAAGTGAGGGTGGATGTTTGCTCATTTTGAGCACTGGTGTGCAAACAAATGAGTAATATTGGTTTTATGGAGTCTGAGAGAGGGAGTGTGATTAGGGAGAATGAAAAATAAAAGTAGGAAGGTAGGTATGCTGAGCAGGATCAATAGGGAGCCACAGCAGCACTTAGGGTGGGTGTTTGCTCATTTTGAGCACAGGTGTGCAAGCTCTATGAGTACTATTGGTCTCCTGGGGTTTTGAGAAAGGGAGCATGAATTTGATTTAGGAGAATGAGCCAAGAGATAGTCTGGAAGTTTTAATATGATTCCTGACAGTGCATACATTATGTCTGTCAAAGGTGAGCCAACACCAGGAGGAATTCTTACTATAAAGGTACACAAAACAGCAATACCTATCATGAAGAGAATCAAATAGCACAATGAAAATGTATTAAAGAGTGGACTATGCGCTTTATGACCTCCGCTTAAGGGTGCTGGAACATGGAATCAAACATAATATGTATGGTGGTCTAGCTGGATAATAAAAATCTTGGGAATGAATGCTTCCCCCAAGACTTGCTGGGGTTTATAATAGTCATTCAAGAAATAACTAGGAAACATCTTTTCAAGTATCAATAAAAACAGGAACTTAGAAGAATAATTCCCTAACGCAGGTATAAAAGCAGGACTAACAGGAAACCACAGCAGCACATTGTACCCCCTGCAAAGCCTGTCAATGGTAGCACAAACTCACAACAACATAGTGCCTCATGTGCTGTGGCATCTACTATAGGCAGACATTAGGACAGTGGATCTCTTTTTAATAAACCAGGGCTGCCAGATGTAAACAGTATATACAGGGACAGTTGAGCAAACAAAGCAGCACCTTGCATGGAGAATATAGGATGTGCAATTACGGTCAGACCCAATATGGGATACAAAGCATAAACCTGATGCTAATAATTTGAACTGGATAATATGTGGCCACCAGAGATGAGTACCACATGAGGACATGCAGAGACTAATGAAAAACATTTGGCAGGTAGTCACCATGGAGGAGCATAAGGGCAATCACTTTCTGGCAAAAGCAATATAAAAGGGGGTTCACACTTTTTTTGGAAGTGAGGTGATATAAACACAGGAGAAAAGACATAGAAGTTTCTCAAATATACAGAGAAACTGAGCGTTAAGCTAAGCCTTAAATGTTTATCAAGTAAAGGACAGTCAACAGTGATACAACCTCCAGTCACTGAATTGCAAAAAAAAAACAACAGAATTGGACAAATAGCCTGCCTCAGGTATTTTTTGAATAAAAAGCAGTGGTAACTGTAGAGTCTGGGAACCTCCATCAGGTAGGTCATAGTCGAATGGTGCAGTGGGGAATTCCTCCTTAGAACGTCGCTGTGAATTTTTTCACAATTTGGGTGTAATCTATAAAGCCTGATACACACTATTAGCTTGTTTTCACTCAACCCAGCGAGCTAAATGAAAAAAGCTGAAACGCTCTGAAGGAGGCACTGTACTGACTACCCAACGTTAGTACACCGATTTCCCTCGCTGAGCTATTCTGTTCTGACAGGGGGACATCCCCCCCAGCAGAACACACTGGTCAGCGTTCCCAGCTATTGGCTGAGAGTGGTTATCGGATGCCAATCAGAAGATCTTTTTCATTCATGTCCCTTTCGACAGAAGCTGGTTGAATGGCTGGCCAGCTTCTGTTGGATCGGCTGCAGTACACACGGGGCGAATATCAGACGGTTTCAATTGAATCAGCCGATGATGCTTGATATTCAGCCAGTTTGTATGGAGCTTGACTCTTTGAAAGCATTTTCTGGTGGTCTCCAGAGAGGTGATGTGGTGTTGCTTTCTTTTGTAAATAAAAATTAAGTTGAAGGGAACCCCCATCAGTACCAGATATCACAATCTCAGAGGATTTGTAGATAGGGCATTTAAGGTTGCCCATGGATGGATCAAAATTTGGCGGGTTCAGTAGGGACCAGCTAGTTTTGTTCCATCTATTTCATCAATTCATCTGATTGACTGCTCACAAACTTGGGACTTGCTAGAAAACTTTTGTTCAATCACCTGCAGCACTGATCAGTGCATTCTGACAGTGGAGGAGTCAAGCTAACTCCTTCACTGTAAGAATACAATGAAACAGTGGGGAGGATTCCCACATTCCATTCAAATGTGTGGTGTGGAGGAACCAGTTTAGTTTTTTTCATTCAGCTCCCTGGCTGGATGAAAACAGATGAGCCATGTATGACCTGCTTTAGTATAGTACTTTGCACTAAATTAGCAAAGAGCTGATAATTATGTCCCTGGAACCTTTTGTTAGTGATAGTCCCCTGAAGTTGTTGCTTTTTGGAAAAATGATGACACTCGATTAATTCCAAGTAGGCCCATTTGGTAGTTTCCATACCAATGAACTGTGTATTCTATCCATCTCTAATGTCTATGGAATAAAATCAAGGGTGAGCTCCGTAAACAGTTCTGTGACAAAGCTGACGAGGTCTGGGATAAATTTGGGGAAGCTGTAAATATGCAGATTGCTCCTGCATGAGAGATACTCCAAATGGAAGGTCCTCTATTTCTTTTTAGTGGCCTTCAAAACAACAGTGTTTGTTTTGGATAGAGTGGAGTGGGATTAGAACATCTGTCAGATTTAATTGATGTCTGTGCATCAGGAAGATTCACTTTCTCTATTTGTCCTCTTTACAATTATCACTGAGAGCAAAATTGAAAGGAAAAAATGTTTTTGGATTGCCGCCTGAGCAGGAGAAGAGGGGAACAATTCCAATGGGGGCCCTTTTTCTGCTCACCCTGATGACAACCTGGGATTTCCTCACTTGGATGCCTTCTCACTTCCTGTTTTGACTGTGGAACAGGAAGTGAAGGAAAATCTCCCCAATGGAACACAGATAGCAAAAATAACATTGACAGAGGTTATAACCCTCCCTTGCTCTATCCAAAATGTAAAAACATTTTTGCCTTTAGGTTTTCTTTAAATTCTAAAACGTTCTGTGGATTTGAATTGTATTGTAACTGTAGTGTCTTCCCTCACATTGTAAAGCACTGCGCAAACTGTTGGCGCTATATAAATCCTTTATTATAATAATAATAATAATAATAATAGATGGCCTGAGTGAGGCGTGAGTGATTTCTTCTTGTGCTATTATTACCTTAGCTTATCCAGCAGGGCAGTATTCTGTGACTCAACACTCCTGAGGGCTGTAATAAATTGATTCACGCTTTCCAGAGAAATGGTTTAGACTCCCCAGAGGAGGAGGACCTCCCTGTTGGTGGGACCCACTGCTGGGTAGGCGTCCCCTAACTGATGTGACAAAGGTAAAATCAGTCATTAGCTTAGGCTTTGTTTTGACTATGGGACCATAGTCGAAGATTGGTCCCATAGTCCAATGGGAAGCTAATCTCTCTAGACACAAGCACAATAGTGTGGCAATAGTTTAATAAGTGTCATCAGTTTTATTTAAGGCCATACTCCCAGGCAGGGCAGAGCAAAGTAGGCCATCTTGTGACCCCTCCCCCAAAAAAATGTATTACTTTCAGTGACTGTATTAAGCTCTAAACTTTATTGATCAAGTTAGGAGTAATCTGACAGGCTGCCGAGGTAAACATTGACAAATAATAATAGGAAAACAGACTTTTTTTGGCACTTATGGTTAAAGAAAATAAATATTAAAACCTTACCGGTTTTCCTCAAAGGAAAGTCGTTTTTGCAATCATGTGCTCCAGGGAGAGGACATTTATATGATGGAGAAGTCCCACTTAATGGAGGAGAGCTTTGATCCAATGAAGTATGATGTGCTGCCCTACAATAGAAATATAGAAATGAAGTACATTTATACACCAGTCATTAGCAGAGTGAAAGGTGAAAGGAATTGTATCATGAAAAGATTATTGGCCTGAATATCTAATTATCAGGTTCTGCTCTGTTTGTCTGCAGGTATGTGCGATGGATACTCTCTATAGCCTGTACTGCACATAAAGGACAAATAAATATTTTTATTTTTAAAGATAATTGAATCTTTATTAATATTCACCATTAGTGTTTTAACATATTCTTTGAGAACTAAAACAAAATCGCAATTAAAACAAGAGATTTCCTTTTTTTAGACAGTCAAAGAAATATTGCATATGAATATTTCCTATTTACACTTTCAGTCAGATCAGCCTTTCTCAACCGTTTCAACACAGAAGAACCCTTGAAATAAATGTCTGGTCTTGGGGAACCCCTGCTAAAAACTATAAATCTACAACTCATGACACATTGGTGTGACAGTCAGTGGGGAGAATGCTCCTTACTCTTGTCATCATTAGGAAGAATTACCCCCTTACAGATAGATAAAAGGAACAATGGTGTCATTGGGAACGTATCTGAGAGGCAGAAATTGCCCATTGCTCAAGGAACCCCTAGCAACCTCAGGAGGAACCCTGGTTTAGAAACCCTGAGTCAGAAGGTAAAACTTTTAGCTTCATTTTCACATGTTTAGCAGAATAACCTTAAAGGCTAAGTTCACCTTTTCAGGTAGAATTTCACTTATTATAATAAATGTAAACCTTTTCTAATGTCTTTTCTGATCAGGCCATTCCAATGTTCTTATCTCTCTCTTACCTAGTCCATGGCAGCTTTGAATCTGTACCTCTCTTTTCAAAATTCTAAAAATTACACTCTGAGCCTATCAGTTCCTATAGCATCATGTGACCATCCAGCAAATTTCATATCCCATCATGCACTGCCTTACTGCATCATAGAATAGGGAGTGTTTACCGCTCACATCTCCTACTTCTTCCTTTAGGGTGGCCAAATTATATATAAATGTATATGAATAATTGTGCATCCTCCTGTATATCTACCATCAGCTATGTAGAGCAAGGACCTGTCTGAATTGGTATAAATTTAATAGATTGTTCAAGTGTGTCCTCCTATCACACAGTTTTGGTAAATCTAAAGAAAACTCTACAGAGATTGTACAATCAAATTGCATAGTGTATGGCCTGCTTTATACAAGTACAGTGGGCAGAGACACTCAGCTGTCATTGTTCTTGTGTAAACACACCGATTTCACTTTCAGGCCCCATTCACACCTAGAGTAGTGGGAGCGCACATTTTTTTGCCTAATTTTTCCTGTGACACGCATAGGGCAGGTGCATAAAGGTGGCCCTACACTATACTATCTGATTGTACAATCTCTGTACAATCTCCTTTAGATTTACAAAAATTATATAATAAGAGGACGCAGCTATCTATCCAATCACTCTGTATCGAATCAGGCATTCCCTTGCACTGCATAGTTGAGGGTAGATCTAAAGGAGATTGTACAATCAGATTGTATAGTGTATGGTGAGCATTACAGACTTCCAGGGACACACTTCTACTGTTTTCAATGCTACAGATTTGCCCCACATAGGCTGTTATGTGATCGCTCAGCTCCTGCACACATGCAAGAAAGCAGAGGATAACATCAGAATCAGCAGAGAAAGACACTGGAGGTCAGCTGCTAAAGTACTTCCTTCTAACGGTTTTCACGTCCCGAAGGATGAATACCAAGAAGTAATGGAGGAGTTTTCAATTCATGTATAGGCAGCTTTAGGTGTAATCTGGAATTGCACTTTATTCACTTTCAGATTGCCCACCGTGTATGTATGTCGCTACTTTGACATTAAATACCAGAGTTATGGCAGCAGATAGCTGCCATAACCCCAGTATTTCTCTACACGGCCGGGCGGTCCTCTTTAGCAGAAAAGTGGTCCCAGTGGTGGATTTGCTGCTGTATCACTTTTATGGGCAGCGGGAGAGGTGCCCACCCCCTCCCTCCACTTCCCAACTGTTTTGCCGGCTTACCGGAGCAGTCGGTAGTGGGGAAAATTATTCAGTCCTCTCAGGTGCTGTACAGGAAGTCGAGTGAGGTCAAGATGGCCCCCACTCGACTCTATAGCCTTGGAGGACCGGAGCAACGTTATATGTCGCTTTAGCCCCCGTTCACACTGGGGCGACCTGTGAGGCGACCTGGTCGCCTCACAGGTCGCCGCAGGTCGCCTCCCATAGGGAAGCTGCAGACCCGTTCTGATAGGAGCGACACAAGTCGCTCCGACTCAGAAAAAGGGTCCGGAGCTTCTTTGGGGCGACCAGGAGGCGGCCGCCATAGACTTCAATGTTACGAAGTCCGTGGCGGCCGCTCCGAGGTAGCGGCGCGCTGCTCGCACCGCGACCTCCGTGGGTAGCGTCGCCCCAGTGTGAATGGGGGCTAAAGGGCCTATTTATTTATTTTTTTTAGTTAAAATTAAATTAAAATTAAATTAAATTTAATTGCTTTTTAGTGTAGATGTGAGATCTAAGGTCACCCAGATCTCACATTAAAGAAGACCTGTCCTGCTTATTTCTATTACAAGAGATGTTTACATTCCTTGTGATATGACTAAAAGTGATCAAAAACATTGTTTTTAAAGGGACAGTGTAAAAATAAAAATTAAAATAAATAAAAAAAAATATATAAAAATGTAAAGTCCCTCCGAGCTTGTGCACAAAAGCGAACGCCTACGCAAGTTTCTCCCACATATGTAAGCGTTGTTCAAACCACACATGTTAGGTATCGCCACAATCTTTAGAGCAAGAGCAATAATTCTAGACCTCCTCTGTAACTCTAAACTGGTAACCTGTAAACAATTTTAAAGTGTCACCTATGGAGATTTTTAAGTACCAATGTTTATTGCCATTCCATGAGCGTGCGCAATTTTGAAGCATGACATGTTAGGTATAAACTTACTCGGCGTAACATTATCTTTCACATTATAGAAAAAGAATTGGGCTAACTTTACTGTTTTCTTATTTTTTAATTTAAAAAAATGTATTTTTTTCCAAAATATCTGCGTTTGTAAGACCGCTGCGCAAATACGGTGTGATAGAGTATTGCAACATTCTACATTTTATTATCTAGGGTCGCTGCTAAAAAAATATATATATAATGTTTGGGGGTTCTAAGTAACTTTCTAGCAAAAAATACTGATTTTAACTCGTAAACAACAAGTGTCAGAAATAGGCCTGGTCCTTAACTGGTTAACAAAGGGATCCATTGGTGTTTCTTGAGACATACATTGAACAGGGAGCATGGAAAATAGGGGTCAATTACAACAGAACAATGGCCCCTATTTTTTTTCAATATTCAATCAGTATAAACATTGCATTTACATTTACCTGTGGAGCCTTGTAAACTACATTTTATTCATTGACTAATTTTTTGCCTTAGAGTTAGAAAATGAGCCAGAAAATGGATTTTTAGCATTTATTATACATAGCTGAAATGGCGAAGTATAAATGAACATTAATTCAGAAGACATTTATAAGTCTTTAGTGGTTCATAAATCATAAATAACCCATCTTAATGCTTTCACTTATTACACTTTTCATCCCCCCTAGTTCTTTCCTAAAGCCTAACCCCAGCCAAATCCTTTTTTTTTTTCTGTTTTTTTACTTTTGGACATGGGGAAGAATTCACATTTCTGTCAGGCTTTTATTTTTGTTACATTATCTCATTGTGGGGATTCCTGGTGCTTTAACACCGATACAAAAATGGGGGTATTTATTGACACTAGTACAGGTAGACAAATTGTCTTTTGCTTTTAACATTCAATTTTAAAATGAATGTCATTTCTCAACGATAACCACATACACTGCCTGGAAAGTTTTCCATCCTGCCCCTTTGAATTGTCATGTTACTATGGCCGAAAATGAACAGTGATTTGACCCCACTAACGGTTCGAAAATCAAATGATGTTTTAAAATGAAAAATTTCAAACAGAAATCTATACGTGTATGGCCAGCATAACCCTTCTTTTTTTCGACAGAAAAGGGGGGAGGGAAATCTCCTAAATAAGTATTCTGGCTGCAATACAAACCTTAACAGGGGCTCTAAGGTTTTGAGATTCAAATGGCAGGTTTCAAAACTTATCACATGTGCAGCACCATAGCAACTGTACAAAGCATGTACAGCCCCAAACATTTGCTAAGATGGCAGCTTCCTTAGCTGTAAAGGCTAGAAGGGTTTAGTTCCACTTTAAGCCTGCACTAAAAGGGCATGATGGGATAGGCTGACAATGCAGAAAAGAAACTAAGAGGCAGGGATAGAGCACTTCCACCCCATAACAGGAAGTACCTGAACAAGGGCCTTCAGAGGATTGCTGGGTATTTTTGTTAATAAAAACCACAGTTGTAAAAAGATTAAAAATAACAGTGGAATATTAACCCCTTCTTGCCACTGCCTCCTGGCCCTTTAAGAACTTCTTGATCAGGGGTCTTCAAACTTTTGCCCTCCAGTTGTTCAGGAACTACAATTCCCATCATCACTAATTATGTCTGTGCATGTCAGAGTTTTACAATGCCTCATGGAATGTGTAGTTCCGCAACAGCTGGAGAGTCGTAGTTTGAGGATCCCTGCTCCAGATGCTGGGAGGTGTAGGCGGGCATTCGGGTCACGTAACCGATGTGATTGGCTGTCACATGATCGCAAGTATGCATCGGGAGCTTATCAGGTCCCCACTGGTGACAGTGATGGGAACGAGAGGGGCACGCTCTCTCAGCACAGTTTTGTGTATACACAGGGATGCATATATGTGGCCTCTCGGCATTAAAGCTCACCCACCGAGAGGCCACACGTATGCAAGTGGCAGGCAGGAAAAGAATATGATTATATAAGATCTTATTGATTGCTATTAGATTGACTTTAATCATACAAATGCTACAACTGCTGAAGTAACATTGTTTACGGTATTAGGTTGGTCTGTTCTCTCCCTAAGAGCTATTCTCACGTATGTATCGCTCTTCAGAAGGTGTTTGACAGGCAGTCTGTTTTATCCATGAATTGACGAACCATTGTGCCACATTCATGTGCATTTCATGCTGTTGCACAGCAGTCGTGCCTCATTCACTTGATTGGATCATGATAAGTGGCGGTACTAAATGTGACACGCTGTTTTTATTTTTACCACAGCCAATGCATGCGCAGTGTACAGCCCTGAGTGGCTGCATGCTCTGGTTTAGGTGGACAATAATCTGTGGCCCAACCCCTGCTTTTATCACCCCTCCGGCCGCCTGTGTGAACGAGTCCTAACACAAAAACCACATTCATTACAGTAATATATGACAGAAACCTGATGACTTACGTGTACCAAAGCTTGGGGTGGCGGCCTATGGAATGACTGTTTCCGTTTGTATAGGATTCTTTTGTGGCGGATTTACTCAGAAGGAATTCCTGTAGTTTCAGCTTGACTTCGGTGCTGGCAACGGCTCCTGGAAGGCAATTGAGTAAAAAAAAAAAAAAAACACGTTAAATCGTTAAACTACGAGGAACAAAACAGTTCTCTGGACAGAAGGAGAACACTTTATTTAATTCTCACACCAGCCACCTAGCACTATAAATAAATATTAATGGGACGATGTGTCCCTTAGGCACAGAGAGGGTTAAACTTGATTTAGGAAGTGCGAGTCCATTTTGCTAGTTCCTAGGTAACCGGTCCGCACAGCACACACTCAGCCAGAGGGAAAGGCCTATAAAAAGTGACAATTTACTTCTGCTTCCCACACTATTTGTTTACTCATAGGGTACATGTGAAATTACTTACTGCCAGCATTTCAAATTAATATTGTGACTCTGAAAGCACACGAGGCATTGTGCGGGCTGTTGGAAAAGGATTAAATGCTCTCCCCTAAGGTCAATTAAATCTCTGTTCATGCTTATTGATTGCTAAATGAAAAACCTTCTGCACCTACGTGGTGGAGTGGGAGCAGACGGCAAACATAAAATGAGCAAATGTATTTGAAATTGTTTCAGTCTCTTATACAAAGTCAATATTAATTCACAAAACACAAAGTCAAAGGTAATGAAAAGAACAGGAAGGATTTGGCTAATAGTGGAACTCTCACCCATTATTAGAGGGTTAGGCCTAAGGTTGGAGTAAGATGTGGGTGCATAGGGCATGTGAGAGCCTATATCAGTCTTTTTCAACCAGGGTGCCTTGGCAAAATGCCTAAAAATTGCCCAAACATCATATACAAGCCAGTGGGTGGATCAAGCCTGCCTTTTATGTACACAAAGGCACAGTTTTTTTTTATTGTGCATCATTACAATATTCCAGCTGTTGGCATCCTAGCAATCAATGATGTCATCAGTAAATGTCATCGCCTGCACAGCATCCTTGTTTGCTCCTCCCCTGCCCCTCTCCACCAGCACTGGGGTCTTATTAGCTGAGCGAGGGAGAAAAAAAACAGAGAAGAGAAACATTGGAATACTAGTCAGTACCCGCGTGCAAAGGTGTGTTTGCTTTGGAAGAATAAATCACCTCTAATGTTGGGTTTACTACTTGTGCAGATATTGCTGCATTATGGGAAATTATTTATTTCGTTTTTTACATTTTAGAATGGGGTGCATAATTTGAAAGGGTGCCTTGACTAAAAAAAGGTTGAGAAAAATTGGCCTATATTAATAATTAAATTGTAAGACGGGAAGGGAGTTAAAAAAACGTAAATGTATTTCTTAATTTTTCTTTGTCTGCCCACTGCTTTTACACTTAGGCCTCATTTACGGGGACGCCAAGACCTGTAGGAACCCTCTAGAGCAGTGATGGCGAACCTTGGCACCCCAGATGTTTTGGAACTATATTTTCCATGATGCTCATTCACTCTACAGTGTAGTTGAGCATCATAGGAAATGTAGTTCCAAAACATCTGGGGTGTCAAGGTTCGTCATCACTGCTCTAGAGTTTAGTGTGACTTTAAATATACTTTAGGGGTGCCAACAATTTGAAAATCCTTAACCTTTCCAGGGACAAACATTTATTTCTAAGACTGACTCCTAAAACCATCACAAGATACTTCTTTTTGGATAGTTCCGAGCTTTGCAGTAAGAATAAATGTATAGTTTGAATCAATACGATTCCAATTCACAGAAACAATACAATAAAACAAGACGAAGATGTTCACCTATAAAGTAAACTGAATGTATTTGTCTCCCTCTAGTGAGCACACAGAGATCTCAACAACTGACCATATAACAGCTTCAGATCCTTTTATGGTTTCTCTTCAGTGAAACTTCCTGCAGATATTTCTTAACTATCTAAAAATGTTCAAGGTTGGTAAGAAGACACTTGAAATAATTGTTGTGACTGTAGAAGCCAGAACATCCTATCTACTAAAAATACACCCAGAAATATAATCTCCGTTAGGAAGAAGCATTGGAACAAGGGTCTACGGAAATGGCCCCGTGGAATAAAAATGAACTGCTGTTTGTTACTGAGCCTAAAAGATGTGTATAAATAATCTTCATCATCATTCTTATCATTACTAGTGGGCTCTGGGTGATCATATTGTGTAAAATCCACTCAGCTAGCAATCTACTAAAAGCTGATTCCAGGAGTTGTATATTTGAATTGTCAGTTTATTTAGGCCTCTTGATCTTGAAAAATGTAAATTATATTCTAAAGTACATCTAAAGGCAAAACTTTTTTTTTTAGATTAGGATAAAGTGGAGATGGATTCGAACCCCTGTCAGGTTTTATTTGTTGTCTGTACCCTGTTAGGGAGATTCACCCTCTCTATTTGTCCTGTTTACCATTATCATTAAAGTAAAAAAAAAATCTCAAATATTGAGTTGTCCCCAGAAAAGTAATAGAGGGGAAATATTCCAATGGGGACACTAGTTCTGGTGACCTGGGGGTCCCCTAAGGATTCCCTTAATTTGCAGGGATTCCCTCTCACTTCCTGTTTTAGCTATGGGAGGGAAGTGAAGGGATATCTCCCCAATGGTACACAGAGGGCAACAAATAAGCTGACAGGGGTTTTGACCTACACTTACTCAATCCAAAATGTAAAAAAAAAGTTTTGCCTATAGTTCTATTTTAATAATATTTAAATGCAGGATCTTGCTGACGGGAAAGATACTGAGTACATGTGACCTTTTGTATATGTGTGTGTATACATGTATAAATTTCATCCTCATCCTCATCTAGCTGCCAGTTTTGCAATTTACATGTATATGCTTGTATATACTTTCTTACACATGTCACTGCTGACATCCGCTGCTCTATAGAGCTGAATGGGGCATTCGATCAGATCCGCCTAAAAAACTGACAGGCGGATCTGATCGGAACGCCCGTGTGAAAGAGCCCTAATGCACATGCATGTGCATTAGGGCTCTTTCACACGGGCGTTCCGATCAGATCCGCCTGTCAGTTTTTTAGGCGGATCAGATCGGATGCCCCATTCAGCCCTATAGAGCAGCGGATGTCAGCGGTGACATGTCCGCTGACACCTGCTGTCATCCACATCCGATCCTGTCCGTGAAATCCGGACGGATGGAAACCCTATTTTCCATCCGTCCTGGGGATCGGATTGGATGGGATCGGATGAGAGCGGACATCCCCATAGAGAGCAGCGGGGCTCTGACACCTCCCTCTCCGCACACAGAGCTGTCACGGAGCTGTCATCCACCGGCTCAGCGGGGATCAGCGGATCGATCCCCGCTGAGCAGAGCACGGTCCGCAACAGAATGCGGACCGTGTAAAAGGGGCCTTACTGTACTCAAACCTAAAATGTTCTTTTTTTTTTATTATTTCAATAGGTTTTTATTGAATTTTAAGAGAACAAAAAGAAAAGCATAAAGTGTCTGGGTGATACAGTTCAAAGTTTACAAATAAATAACACAGGTATATCAACAGGTGAGTGACAACACATCTAGCCAGGTCGTATATGGGTCCAGCAAAGTTTAGGAAACAAACTGTGAAATGGGTGACCATCGCCTGCTCCCGGACACCCCATTGGGACCAAACTGTGTCACGAGGTGGGGAGGGTGCACCCATCCTGAGTTCCTTCTCCCATCATAGAAGAGTTAGCACACAGAGGAGTGGGCACAAATAGCATATAAACATAAGGGAACATAAGGGAAACCAGAACGTAAAATAAGTAAATCATTTGTAAACTGTAACAAACAGATAAGGCTGATAGGCCATAATAACCCCAGAGTGACTAGTCAGATGGATCAACTGAGTATTTTTATTTTTTCTATGGCTCTGAACATATCACTGCATTACAAATCTTTATGTAACTGTGTGTATTGTCCCATAAACAACAAAACACCTGCATTCAGATCCATAAGAAAAAAAAAAACAGCTACACAGCTAAAAACATGTGTAAGAAGCCTTAAGCATTATTTTTTTTTTATAATGTTTTAATCATAAAAAAAAAGCCCTGTAAGTAGAAGTGGATCTAATGTCATACAGTCAAGTCTTCATTTAAGAAACTTGTTTAGTCTGTATGTTAAAGTCTAGAAAAGTTTCAGTCATCATACTGCTGGAGAAATGACCTTTGTGATGCGAATTCCATATTGAAATGACTTACAGACAGTGATGCACTTTTATCCCTATGTAATGATGTTTTTTTTCACCCAATGAGGCAGTGAACATTGGACAAGGCTTGCAGTAACCAAGGTTTGGTAGCTGTATGTTCTCAGGAGCCTTAAGCCCTGATTTTCCCATTTTTGGCTGGTGGGGCCAGATTGTGCATTCAGGCTTACCCCTGAAAAATGCATCATTATATTGCTAGATTATAAAAAAAAAAAGTACACAAATATTTAAAATGATGCCCAGCAAGGTCCAGACCACTACAACCACCCAGACTACACTCATGAGGTTAATTGGTGAGATCCTTGGCAAGTTCCAGTTTGCTGGAATACAATATGATTCTAAAGAGAGTAAGGAAAGATTATAACCCCAGGCAGATTTTTGATTTTTGTTTAAATTGTAATTAGGTATTTTTTGTAATCTGTGTCCTATTGGGGAGATTTCTCTTCACTTTCTGTCCCATTGCCAAAACTGGAAATGAGGGGAGATACCTCCATAATGAGGGAATACCTGATTGTCACCAGGGTCACCAGAACTAGTGTCCCTATTGGAAGATTTCCCCTCCATTACTGTCCTGGGGACAACCCATGCTTTCTTTTACTTTCACTTTTGAATATAATCGTAAATATGACAAATAGGAAGGGTGGGACTGTAGAGCCACCATACCCTCTTGTACTCAGCTTAAATACTACAATCAAGCAATAGCAGACACTGGCAACCACCAAGATTACAGTACCCAGATGGAAGAGGTATTCCCTACCACCAAGCTCTTGATGTCCTCTAGTAAAATCAAAGTGATGAAAGGCACTCTGTAAGCAAAGCCATCTTTAACCATCATGTTGGCCTAGGCTTTCCCACATGATGATGCCATTCTGTATAACCCACCCCCCGTGTATCATGTGATTATTTTAGTAAACATACCGCTAGAATGAGCAATTGGAGGCAGGATACGATCTGCTTTATATGCTGAACTACCTTTCACCTCTACTGAACACTAAGCAAGAGAATGTAGAGATGACAGTTTCCTGAATATAAAGGGCCTTCTGACTACCCTTAACATCCCCTGCACCCCTTCCCCCTACAGTTTAATGTTGAGCCTAGCCAAAAATGTCTAAAGGTAGGCAGAGGATGGAAACAAATGAAGAACAAAATTGTTACTTTGGAGGCTTGTTGCTGACTTCTGTAAACCTACGTCCCTAGATCTATTAGAGCTGGTTCACACTACTCCGACTTGTCAGGCGACTTGGTCGCCTGACAAGTAGCGCTCCATGCTGTGCAATGGAACCATTCTAATCAGAGCGACTCAAGTCGCTCCGACTTAGAAAACGGTTCCTGCACTACTTTTGGGCGAAGTCGGAGCGACTTGCATTGACTTCTATTATGAGAAGTCGTTAGCAAGCCGTGATGAAGTCGTGCTGCAGGGGCGACTTCAAAGTCGCCCAAAGTCAGGGCGACTTTGAGTCGTGGAACCGGCTCTTAGTGTCATTATGTTAAATACAGTCCTGCTCCTGTATTGGTGCAATTTTTTTTTTTATATTGGGAGGTATAGTATCTTTTAAAAAGATATTCCCAATTTTATATTCCATTGGTATGTTTTAAAAACAAACACACCGGTGAGGAACAGATCACTGGAATTATAGGGGAAAATGCTTTATTACAACATATATTCCTTGCCAACCGCAAGTATGATGGAAAATAAAGTATGTTTTATAAGCAATCCGATAGGTGTCAGCAAGGTCGAACTGACACACCGAATTTACATCGGACTGGGAATAAAGGATGTTAAGCTGTTAGTGACACTCCATAATGGACACTGATTACAAGAGCAAACAGAAACTGGAGTTGGGGGAAAACAGAAATTAAAATCAAATCAAACAATCATTTTGAGGTTACAAAGTGAGTAGCATATTTCTGAGGTTGGAGTGGACACGTTTTGTCCCGGTCGGTGGAAACCTGCCATGGCTGCAATCTGAGTGACCACAGCGTGTTATTTTATAAACTTTCCTCTGAAATGTCAGTGATATTACCCTGTTCATACTCTTTTACTGCTGTCAGAATAAATTATCATTCACTGAGTTTTAAAGGTAATAAATACTCCTCAGTCTGATTAGGTTATGCGGTATATAAAAGAGACAGACTACTATGGAAAAAATGGAAAAGAAGAAATGCTTAGAAGCTGACTGCATATCCATAAAGAGTGAAAGCATCAAACATTTTAATGATCTGTGCATAAGGCCTCGTTCACAGGTGTCCCATGCGGATGTATGTCTCTGAAAGCACATTACATGAGTTTGAGGACATGCACCCACAGAGAGGTCAAATTGGGAGCAGTGGCTGTGCAGCTTCTACCCCCCAATTTACATCAATGGGACTGCCTGCATGAGGTTGCGCAGAACACCCATGCATCCTCATGTAGGTAATCATGACCCTCCATGGGCATATGCATTAGTACAACTCATGTGAACAAGACTTAAGAATCATTAACAATGCTGGGAGATCAGTGAAGGTACATCTGAGGTTCAAAAGCCACCCTTACCCATAGTCAACCCACCTATAGCTCCCTATAGACTGTGGAATAGTCTATAGGGAGCTATAGGTGGGTTGACTATACACTCATGGAATATAAATGTTGGTGTTTAATCTTTTGCCACCCATTTAATGCATAGGTGAGCAAAGATGAGTTGTTAGGATTTATGATTACTCTAAAGACTAGTTTACACTTGCAGTTTGGGGGGGCGTTAAACATAAGCAGTTGAGCCACATTTCCACCCCCCCAGCGTCCTACTTCTTAAGTCGCAAAGACAGTCATACGGAAGGTGTACATAAGTCTTAGCGTTTTACGTTGTGGCGCAGTATAAATGATCTCCATGCCATGTTCGGTAGGGTCACATTGAAAGTCAAACGTTAAGCTAACATTTGTGGTGCATCATTCCCATTCAAAAAGTCAATTTGGCTATCCAAAAAAAAAAAAAAACATTCAGAAGGTGACCGTATCACCTCCTGAACTCCTGTTAGCCAGTTGCCAATCTGCAAAAAGCAATCCACCACTAGTTTTTCACAGATATCACAAGCTCAAATGAGCTCTAACTAGGACTAATCAGGAGCAGGTAGTGTGGTAATAGATCTGACTACCCAAGCAGAGTACCGAAGTATATAACTCTTGGCTACACCAACAAAGATTATGCGAAAGTGACACCTACAGGACAGGATACAGTACTGCCAACCTTTGCTGATTTCTATTGCTTAGCCTTCTCTGGGAAATGACGGATGATGATACTTTCACGACACATATATAAGCCCAAATATTGTTGCATTCTTACGCTCTTTTGCTCTGTCCTTGCTGCGAGGGTGAGACAGCTGTTGCTCACGGCGATGCCTTTCTGCTTCTTGTTCCTGTCTCTGCTGTTCCATTTTGTGCTCTTTCTCCCGTTCTAAGATCTCTTGTTTTTGTTTCATTGCTAGAAGTTCTTGCTGTAACTTGACAATAAAAAAACAATTCAGAATCTGCTCCTCCGACACATACCATATATATTGCTATTAGGACGACAAAGTCTAACTCTGAGCAGCTGAAAAAATGACCGTTGCTGTGGGGCTTCCCTGGTTGTAAGCAGACTTTTGGCATCCTTCCATACAATGCAGGACTTTGGTCCTCCCGAAACCTCTTCTCTGTAACTGTCACAGTTTTAGTGTTATTATTTACAATACAGGACTGCTGGCAGGAGCGCCAAAGAGAAGCGGTTTTGGAGGACTGGTCGCATGGAAGACCCCTGTGAGAGCGAGGGATAAGGAAAGCAAAAAGTACTTTACCACTTGACCTTCAGAAGATTTACCCCCCTTCATGATCAGGTCATTTTTTTTGCTTTTTGGAACTGCGTTACTTTAACTGACAACTGTGTGGTCATGCAACACTGTACCCAAATGAAATGTATCATTTTTTTTTTTTACACAAATAGAGCTTTCTTTTGGTGGTATGTGATTACCACTGGGTTTTTATTTTTTGTGCTATAAATAAAAAAAGACCAAAAATGTTTAAAAAAAACTAATATTTTTTTCTTTCCGTTATAAAACATATCCAATTAAAAAAACATGAAAAAATCAAATTGTATTTTTTGCTATAAAAATGAAAACATTGAAAAGTTTGAAATAAAAACACATTTTTCTTTTTGCAAACAAATATTCTTTCTTTATAAATTTAGGCCAGTATGTATTCTGTTAAATTTTTTTGGTTAAAAAAAAATCCCAATAAGCGTATATTAATTGGTTTGCGTGAAAGTTAAAGCGTCTACAAACTATAGGATACATACTTGAAATTGTATTTATTTTTTTATTTTTTTATACTAGTAATGGTGGTGATCAATGACTTTTAGCGGGGCTGTGAAAGTATGGCAGCCAATCTGACACTAACTGACACTTTTGACACTTTGTGGGAACCAGTGACAATAATACAGAGATTAGTGCTAAAAATATGCATGGTCACTGTACTAATGACACTGGCTGGAAAGGGGTTAACATCTAGGGCGCTAAATGTATGCCTAACAGTGCTTGGTGCATTCACTATTACCTATTTTTTACTAAGGGATGTGCTAGTTTTTTGCAGTGAAATGAAAATCGGCACTTCCCCGCTGACAGGACAGAGCTCTGTATTGTTTATATTCACAGAGCTCTGTTCTGTCATCCTCTTCGCCAATCAGTGGGTGCTGGTGGTTAAACATTGGCTGGGCTCGGTGATTAACTTGTGCTGTGACTAATTACATTGCAGCCACCGCAGCGGCTGCACATGCCCCCTACCCAGAGGTGTTGGATCACATATTAAATATGTGATCCAGTGCAGGAGAGCTGCTTTGCCACTATGCTCCCACATAAGGCGGTCAGCAAGCGGTTAAACTGAAAAAACAAATAGTTAACCTTTTCAGTGTGGGGGAGCTTAACTGCAAAGGTCATTTTTTTTACTCTAGAGGTCAGAATTAAGTATGTCACCACTTGTCACCTTGATTTTCCAGCTAACTACTTTGTCCTAAGTAGAGCCCAAGTCTTTTTTTAATATCTCAGATCTCAGGCCTCAGTGTAAATCCTAAGCCCTCTAACTCCCTACACCACCACAGTAAAGAAGTGCAGAAAGAGGAGGTCTGTTAGAGTTGTAGTAGACTTGGAGTCACTGGGACAAGGAGTGGGCAGGAGGGGCGGCTGCCCTGGGCATTGTGATATCATGTGAGGTGGGGGTGCCACAAGGAGATTGAGCGGACAGGATTTATGTTGGAAGGGGGGATTTAGGGGGTTGCAGGGGATTAGTATTGTTCTAGAAATGGAAATCTTGGGGGGGGTTATAACTAAGATTTGGGATTTAGGGGAATTTGTGTTGGGAGAGGGATGGGGGGATGAAGATTTGTTCTAGTCGAGGGAATTTGGGGGTAATTTGTACTAGAAAAAGGGAGTTAAAGTGGGGAAAAGAAGACATGTACTATAATTTTAGGGGTAGAGGATTTGTGCTACGAGGTGTGAATTCTTCTTTGATGGGAGGATATGAGCTGGGGGGGATTTGGGGGATGGGGGGGATTTGTGCTGAGATTGGGGCATTTCTGGAGGGAGGCAGATTTGTACTGGGAGGAATGGAAATTTGTGCTTAGGGAGTAATCATGCAGATTAGTGCTCAGAGTTTTTGTGGGGAGATTTTTGCTGACACATAAGGCTCATACATGTTCGGGGGGGTTGGTGACATTTGGCATGTTTGACCTGGGCTCTAGATGACCTTGTCCCGGCAATGCTTGGAGTAGCAATAATATTGATCATCACAATATTTTATTTCATAACTTCATAATTGTTAGTTAGTACTCCTGCACACAATTACTCTATAACCCTAAGGCTACATGCACACCAGCGATTAGGGCATGTGCAAATTGTAGCAGCAGGAATCACAGGAATTAACAGCTAGGTGTGGCCGCTGCCATTCACTATAATGAAAAGTTGCTGGCAGCTGCAACTATTTGCAGCTCTCTGCACAGCCAGTGCAATCCCATGGTGATCACTGCTGGATGCACAGAATGCTGCAAATTCCTGTGGCCGCCAGAAACGTATGTAGCACTACTCCCAAGGGAGCTGCTGACTGTGGGTCCCCCTGGGTTACCGCTAGCAACAACAGTACCTTTAAGCATGCTTCTCCAAGTGTGAGCCCCTCAGACAAGAACCAGTCCAGTTATTGTGGTTTTAGGGTTTATTTGAGAACTTGGATGGGAGAAGGGATGAGTGGGATACTCCTATAACTGAACTATGCACAATTAGGCAGGGACTCTACAAAATGCTGCTTGATGCTGGTTAACGCTGACTGAATGCCGGTTAACGTTGACTTTTCCTTTGACTGCTAAAAGTCCTTGGAGCTCCCTGAGGTACTCCTTCCTGAGGTAGCTGACTTCTAACATTTACTATATTGCTGAACACTTCAGGGCCCTTCCTGGCTCTCCCTTTACTTCCCTTTCTTCAGGGCTTCAATACTTGGCACCCCCTTTACTGTAACTACTGGTTAGCTGGCTCCTGGATCCCCTTTGACCCTTCTGGAGTGGTCCCCTCTCTTAGGCGGACCTCTGGGCAGATCTCGAGTACTCACGACACTGTTTTTCCTGAAGATCTCTGCCCAGCAGCTACACTCGGTCAGCACACTCTGGATCCTCTCTGCAGCCCAGCTCAACCTCCGGTCCCTAGGCCGACTGCCTGGATCACACTCACACTTCTACAGGAGAGGAACAGCCGTCACCTCCTCCTGGGACTGATGCTCCCACCAAAAGACTCTCTGTCACATGCTCCCTTAGGATTTATTCCCAATCCCAGGGTGCATTGCGGCAATCCCTGCCCACTGGGACAGTCATAAACCCTGGTGTGCTATTGGCTAGGTTTCCTCCACTGTCCAACAAGGTCCCTCATTAGATACAGTTGGGAGACTCCCCAGACTCAACAGACCACACCTGGAAGCATGTGACAGATTAGCTAACAGATCAGGCCCCCCTCTGATAAGCAGACAGGACCACATATGTGTTTACCTAGCACCTACCTAGGAGGGTGCTACACTTATGATTATAATGACAACTAGCCGCTGAGAGCCGCAGCTGGAGTTTTTGATTCTTGAAGCTACAATTCACACTGGCCCTAAATTACCAGTGTAAATATAGCCTACTTTTTTACCCCTTTTTTTTTGCAGAATTACAAATAGCTACCTTGTCAGTTTTTACCTGAGGAGGGACTCTGGGATTTTTTTTTACAGCCTGAAGAAGACTGCATTAGACATACAGAGTTGGTTTCAGTGCTGGCTAGGATGACCAGAAGATGAGGGAATACATCTAAACTAGTAAGACAGCTAAATAGATTCTCCTGACTGCATAGTCTGGAAAGTAGGTACTGTGACTAGCGACAACAATTTTGAGTCATCCTGTGCGTCTGACATCAAGTTGTTTGAGATTGGAAATGTCACAAGGGGTACAGGGTTAGTGTCAACAACAGCAACCTCTGCAATACTTAATAATACAGTGATGGATATGTGATATCACATGCATACAGATTTTCTTGTTTAACTAGTTGCAGAATTTGGACGTGCTACACACACCCCAAAAAAAACATCATCATTATACACAGGGCATGTGTAGCACATCCAATCTTACTATTACTATTAATTGTCAGCTATGATTAATTACAGCCAGGATTACAGTATACTCAGACAAGTTGATAGTTTTAGGCCCCATTCACACCTAGGTGTTTGCGATCACGGGCAAAATTGCTGCGATTCTGCCAGTGATCCCCAATCACTCTGCAAAACTGACAAATTGCACCATGCTTGTATTACCTGGTTATCTTTAGTAATGACAAAGTTAGTGCCAATAAATATATCCATAGCTGAAATGTAAAAATTACTCTGGTCCATACGGGGTGAACAGGTGTAAGAGGCGAAATGTTTAAAGCGATTGTAAACGATCACCTTGTAAAACAACCCATTCAGTTTAAAATAGAAATGAAGTGCATACATTTTTGTATAGATGTAAATAAAACAAAAAAAAATGTAAATACTTTTTTCCCTTTGTTAAAAGTAATTCCCTCTGTTCTCAGCTGCATAAGAGCTGGGGGGAGGAGAAGCAGCAGTACACTGAGCTTCCTAGTAAATGGTTGTGCAGTGGGGGCATGTCAGGAGTCAGGGCAAGTCTGATCATTGGAGGAGAGCATACTGAGTTCCCAGCATAGCTAGAGAACTGACCATTATGTGCTCTCCTGCTTAGTGTGGTCAGTTTTTCTTAGGAGAGCAGAGGGACTGGCAGGGACACCAGGGATTTCACACAAAGGAAGCAATACAAAGAGAACGTGATACTTTCTCATACAAGTACATGGTATAGCATGTACGCATCAGAAATATGAAGTGTTGGGGTAACAAACGCTTTAATTTGCATTAAAGGCCCCCTTCTGTGGCCAGACTCCATAGCTGCCACCGGAGCTGCTATGGCTATTGTTACTTCGCTGAGAGGAGAAATCATCTAATGGGGACAATTTTTCTGCTGACATGATTTACATGATTTGCAATATCTCTTCTAATTGTAACTCTAGAAAGAATGTGCCTAACTTATGAACTGAGACATAACCTATCCTTTGGTCCTCCATCAATTTACCTCATTAGTGAAGGAGAAAGTGGCACCTAATCACAAAGAGCAGCAGTGATCAACTTTTTTTAATTGTTTCTGTGCCTTGTTATTCAATTTTCCTGAAAGCCAGCTATCAATGCGATTGTCATATCATATCTGGTAACTGTGAAAAACTGAAATTACTGGGCACAAACATTTTACTTAAAGTGTAATTAAACCTAAAAAAATGCTGAGAGGTAGGATTTTGGTGACAGAAGAAACCGTATCTCTTCTGAACTACACAAATACACCTCACCATACATTTACAGCACTGCTCTGTGCCGTGAAGGTGTGACTCCCATGGGCATGAACAGTGATGTCTTGGACTTGCCAACCAAGCGGCCAAAGAGCTGGAACCTGGGAGGAAGACTGGGAGAAGATGGCATCGCCTGTGACCAATGTGCATCTCTGCAGGGGATCGCTTGCTAGGTACAGTAATTCTGCCATAATCTGCCAATATGCTGTGCATACTAGGACATTATAGCTAAAAGCTCCTAGGGCTCAAAAAAAATATGGTAGAGGTTTAATTCGCTTGTAAAACTACAACTTTTTTTTTGATAGAATAAAGAAGAGTTAGAACCCCTGTCAGGCATTTATTGCTCTCTGTGTCTCCGCTGTAGGTATTCATGACCATTAACTCTGGTATTCCCTAATTCTGAAGATATCTCCACTTTCCCCTGTGATTTTGGGACAGGAATTGAAGTAAAATCGCTCTGACAGGACAGATAACAAAATTGCAATCCAATAGGGAGTCTTAAAGTAGTTCTTCAGCCAGTTTTCCAAAAATTAGACATCAGCGTATTCACAAAAACTGTGGCTTCTGACAATTAATAAACAGACACTCATTTGTCCAGGGATCCAAGGCTGTCCTCACCTGGGCCAGTTGCTCACTGATCTTCAGTTCCATGGCATTGGCACAATAAATGTGGGAAGCCGGCTGTTACTTCTTGCAGCTTCACAGCCAGCTGCCCACAATGTGCTTTGAGAATGGTCCCGCTGTCTCTTGGGACCTGTAACGTGTCCCAGAAGGTTCAGGTGGGAGGGTCACCGCTTCGGCTTGGATCATCTAAGCAATCTGAGTAAAAATTGAAGCGGTTACCCAATATTGACAGGTACCCGCTTCTACTTTCACCCCCCCCCCCAAAAAAAAAAGAATGTGCCAAAAGTTGAAAGGTGTGGGGGGGGGGGGAGAGCAGAACTTCCCCTTTTGGGTAAAGTTCCACTTAAAGTGGTTGTAAAACCACCTTAATAACTTTTACTAATAGGTAAGCCTATAATAATGCTTACCTATAGGTACTGGAAATATCTCCTAAATTTGCACCGTTTAGGAGATATTTGCAGTGCATGCAGCTGATGACGTAATCAGCGCATGCGCTCTGAAGAAACAGCCGCCCGTGCCATTTCTTCAGAGCCCTGTGCCATGCCGGTGGCTCCCGCGCATGCGCGGGCGTGACGTCACGCAGCTCTGGGCAGTAATGCATCTGGAGTTCACAGACCCAGAAGGAAAATGGATGAAGATGGATGCGGCCACCAGTGGGGACAATGCAGGGTTTGTTTGCAGGTAAGTGTCGGTGTCACACAGTGTTAGCACACTAGCACATTATGCACACTATGCACACTAGCATACTAGCATACTAGCATACTAGCACACTAGGCACACTATGCACACTAGCACACTAGCACACTATGCACACTAGCGCACTAGCACACTAATGGCGCTTTTCCACTGCATGGAACCGTACCGGTTCGGCACGCTCTTGTGCTCTTCCACTGCTGGTACCGCATGGTATAGGGTCGGAACGGTTCGGTACGGTACGGTATAGATTTGCTTTTCCACTGCATGGAACCGAACGATACGGTACGGTACGGCTCTGAAAAAACAGTACCTACTCGATTGTGGTTCCAACAGGTACCAAACTGGTACCATATCCCACAATCCTTTGCATGCAGTCACTACTAGCCACTGATTGGTCAGAGAATCCCACCCACCCCGTTGTTATCCCACCCACTTAACTTAGTACTACTTTAGTGGAAAAGCAAACCTATACCGTACCGTACCGAACCGTTCCGACACTATACCATGCGGTACCAGCAGTGGAAAAGCAAACCGGGCCAAGCAGGGCCGAGTAGAGCCGACCCGGTACGAGCCGGTACTTGCAGTGGAAAAGTGCCATATGTGGTCTACACTAGGACAATATGCATTTACTATGCAGGGAAGAAAAGAATTGAAAAAATACGGAAGGGTTTACTCCCTCTGTAAACCCTTCTTTACTAAGGATGATCAAACTTTTGAAAAGTTCGGTTCGGCCAGAACATCCGAACTTCCCGAAAGTTCGGCCCGGATTTCAGAACCCCATTGAAATCAATGGGACCAGAACTTTGGTAATCAAAAAACACAATTTTTAAGCCCTAAAACCCAATAAATGCCCCTAAAAAGTGCCTAGGGTTCTGGGTCATGCCCCATTAACTATTAATCACACAAAAAAAAGTTCTTAAAAATTGTCATTTTTGATAAAAAAGCCAATTATTGAAAAAAAAAAAAAAGAGAGATTTTTTGATTTTGACTTTGGATTTAGTATCTGGGGGGTCTAAAATGTGTGCATGTGAAGTTTCAGCTCTGTAGCATGTCCAGAACCATGAAAAAAAAAAGATAATTTTTCAGTAGAACATGGATGTGGGACCCTCCTTTAACACCTATATGATCTTTTTTTCTGGATCCGGACATGCTACAGAGCTGAAACTTCACAGGTACACCTTTTAGACCCCCCAGACACAAAATCACACAAAAAAAGTTCTTAAAAATTGTAATTTTTGATAAAAAAGCCAATTATTGAAAAATTGAAAAAAAAAAGAGATTTTTTGATTTTTACTTTGGATTTAGTATCTGGGGGGGGGTCTAAAAAGTGTACATGTGAAGTTTCAGCTCTGTAGCATGTCCAGAACCATAAAAAAAAGATTGTTTGTATTAGAAAACTTTCAGCACAGGAGGTTGGCTTCGCTGTTGTAACACCTTGCCGGTTTAATAGAAGGCATTTTTTTGGGTTCTTTGCAGTCAGGAAAAACATCTGAACTTGTGTATAGTGGTACTGTGCACAAGTTCTGATGTTTTGCCTGCCTCCAAAAACCCCCAAAAATGCCAGCAAAAACACACCTGGGCATTTTTTTTTTTGACCCTAGCGTTTTTTCTTTGAGCATTTTTTGGGGTTCTTTTGAGGCAGACAAAACATCTGAACTTGTGTATAGTGGTGTATATACACACATCCATATATTTATATACACACCTAGACATATATAGGTGTGATAGTAGCAGAAATATATGCTTGCGCTAATGGAATCATTTACAGTAATATATTTCTGCTACTATCACATCTATATATGGCTAGGTGTCTATAAACATATAATTATGTGTGTATATATACCAATATACACAAGTTCAGATGTTTTGCCTGCCTCAAAAGAACCCCAAAAAATGCCAAAAAAAAACACTAGCATCAAAAAAAAAAAATTCCCAGGTGTGTTTTTGCTGGCATTTTTTGGGGGTTTTTGGAGGCAGGCAAAACATCAGAACTTGTGCACAGTACCACTATACACAAGTTCAGATGTTTTTCCTGACTGCAAAGAACCCAAAAAAATGCCTTCTATTAAACCGGCAAGGTGAGAAAACCGAGAAGCCATATTGGTGATCTGAAAGTTTTCTAATACAAACGATCATTTTTTTTATGGTTCTGGACATGCTACAGACCTGAAACTTCACATGTACACTTTTTAGACCCCCCAGATCTGAAATCCAAAGTAAAAATCAAAAAATCTCTTTTTTTTTTTTTTTTTCAATAATTGGCTTTTTTTTATCAAAAATGACAATTTTTAAGAACTTTTTTTGTGTGATTTTGTGTCTGGGGGGTCTAAAAGGTGTACCTGTGAAGTTTCAGCTCTGTAGCATGTCCAGAACCAGAAAAAAAAAGGATTGTATGTATTAGAAAACTTTCAGCTCAGGGGGTTAGCTTCTCTCCTCGGTTTTCACACCTTGCCGGTTTCAAAGCAGGCATTTTTTTGGGTTCTTTGCAGTCAGGAAAAACATCTGAACTTGTGTATAGTGGTACTGTGCACAAGTTCAGATGTTTTGCCTGCCTCCAAAACCCCCCAAAAAATGCCAGCAAAAACACACCTGGGCATTTTTTTTTTTTGACGCTAGCGTTTTTTTGGCATTTTTTTGGGTTCTTTTGAGGCAGGCAAAACATCTGAACTTGTGTATAGTGGTATATATACACACATACATATATATATATACACACCTAGACATATATAGGTGTGATAGTAGCAGAAATATATTACTGTAAATGATTTCATTAGCGCAAGCATATATTTCTGCTACTATCACACCTATATATGTCTAGGTGTGTATATAAATATATGGATGTGTGTATATACACCACTATACACAAGTTCAGATGTTTTGCCTGCCTCCAAAACCCCCCAAAAAATGCCAGCAAAAACACACCTGGGCATTTTTTTTTGACACTAGCGTTTTTTTGGCATTTTTTTGGGTTCTTTTGAGGCAGGCAAAACATCTGAACATGAGTATAGGGGGTATATATACACATATATGTCTGAATATATACCCCTAGACATATATAGGTGTGATAGTAGCAAAAATATAACTATAAATGATTTCATTAGCGCAAGCATTTATTTCTGCTACTATCACACCTATATATGTCTAGGGGTATATATTCAGACATATATGTGTATATATACCCCCTATACACATGTTCAGATGTCATGTCTGACATCAAACATGTCCTCAAAAAAGCACTGGCAGTGGCAGCCCCTGCAGCATAAAAAATGCTTGGCTGGTGAGAAGCCATATGGGTGTGCCGAAGCAATTCAGAGAAATGATCATTTCTCTATAGCGGTCACCCTGCTATGGAAGGGTTTTGTCACCCTGCCATAGCAGTCACTGCCAGTTAACCCTACACTACACTACGGTCCCCTTACACTTAACACTTTCCCTACAGAAACTAAATTTTTGAAGCTAACTTAAGTGTAAAGGAGCACTCTAACTACACTAGATATCCCTTTCCTCACACTAAAAATAGCTAAATGACACTTTTAAAGTAAAATTAACAGAACTGCTTCCACTCTCTTCCATGTCCAGTATAACAATGCTAGGAATATGGCGGGGGCGATCTTATATACTGGGGGGCGTATTCACTAATGATTGGTCTAGGGACCCCCTAGTAACTCCAATCACATTCCTAGCATTCTCCTGCCCCCTCAATAGGCTTTTGCTAATGGTTCTGGTCCAATCACTGGCTTTTGAAGCCCGTTTCCTGAAGCATTGCATTTTGGGCGGTTCTGGTTGCCGAATTCCGAACTTTTTGGGCAAAAAGTTCTAAATTCAGCCGAACCTCGAACACCCAATGTTCGGGCCGAACCGATGGTTGACCCGAACCGTTCGATCATCCCTATTCTTTACCAGAAACAAAAAACAGTTTTGAGTTTACATATGTTTAAACAGATTGCACACATCTATACATGAAAATAGATGATAAAGAGCAGTCATATTGACCACAACAATCAGTCAGAATTAATTTTCAACTCTGCAAGAAAAATTGAAGATGATTGGTCACTCTTGAATAATGCATTGGGAATATCAATGTCTTTCTTTATACTACATTACTGAATGAGCCCAATAGTCTGTACAGGCTCGGCAAACACTTTACAAAATGCCTAGTTTATTCTTACATATAAATAACACAAAACAAGCTTTAAATTAGCCATTGAGAATAGAAAAGAACAAAATGCTGTAATTAAACCAAAAATCCATGTCATTTCTATGTTAGACAAATCCATCCATCTCTAAAAGCGTTTTCATCGTACATTAACCTGTCCCATGCCAGAGCTCTGCAATGGGTGGTACGCTGTGTCAAATCCATCCCTGGCAGCTCAAGTTGCGAGACCTGAACTTTCTTGGAAATCACATTTCTTTGTAAAGAACTTAATGGAAGCAATGCCCGAGGGAACCATTCACAGTCAGTTGTAAATGTTCTTAAAAGAAACATTGCTAGTCACTCTTTTCCTCTTTGGATAACAGACAAGAGGAATGACAATGGAAGCCCTGTTAATATGAGAAATCTACTCAGCTATGCAGGAAACAGATTTGCTGAATTAAAGAAATGTGGTGCCCCACTGCTTGTTTAGGGAGAGAGGCCCGAGGACAATTTGACTAAAATCAAAAACAACGTTAACCTTTAAGAAGTGGAAAGTCATTAATCATGCATAGCGTTGGAACCCGTGTTATTGCACCATCTGACAACTGAACTTCCATTCTGCAAAGCACTGCATACCATCTGAGCTATCTTTAACATTTAATAACCCTGAATTACAACACTTAGACAACAGAATTATCACATAATGATATATTATCCACTATATACACAGATGTACAATAACCAAGTGACTGAAATAACTTTCAAATATTTTGTAATTTAGGATCCCATTCATGATTCCAAAAGGGGCAGTTTGTGATTACCTGTAGGAGACTCAGCTGAGATCCATGCAAAGAGTTATGGACAGGAAGCCCTGCTGAAAGAAATAGGAGCCTGGCAGTGCCCGCAGCTGTTTGCAGCCGTTCACATGTAATCACTTATGCAGCAACTACCTGCTGATGATCAGCCCTGGACACAGACAGTCCGCATCCAGGGCTGATCATCTGCATGTAATCGTTGCATGAGTGATTACATGTGAACGGCTGCAAACAGCTGCGGGCACTGTTAGGCTCCTGTTTCTTTCAGTGGGGCTTCCTGTTTGTACCTCTTTGCATGGATCTCCGTCCATCCAAGTAATTACTGCATGAATGATTACATAAGTTCCCCGTTGGGTCTCCCACAGACAATCACAATCGAACCCTATTTGCAAGTGTGAATGAGACTATTATATCCTTATTAAGTATATATTTAACATTATAAATATATGTTATAAAGTTTAAATATCAATATTTCAAGAAACACTCAAGTTAGGTATGATATTTTTAAATGTAGACTTCTCCATGGGCATGAGAGAAATTGTAAGTTATTTTAAAATTTTGAAGAGAATCAAAAGATTTCAGCAAAAACGTTGATATTTTGGTGAAATGGATTGGCGTCAATGGAAAAGGTGAAATTAAGGTTTTTAAGGATGCAATGGGCTTTAAAAGGCTCCATATGGACCTACTCTTGTACCAGACAACAAACCCTCATTAGCCCTATTATTTTACATTTTTATTCACAAAAAGAAAAAACAGACAATGAAAACAAATATTTAAACTAACCTTACACAATAACCACCAAGTACACAAAAAAAGGAAAAAAAAAAAAAAAAAAAACACATACAAAGATTACGAAATGAAAAGAAGGAAACTATCTTAAATATACTTGTAAAAAAACACAGCCTCTAAATGACAAAAAGAAAAAGAGTAGAGTTTTTCCCAAAAAGTTTTCACCTAAAGAATTGAATGCAAATTTTGACTTTTTACTTTGCAGAAATATCAAGATCAATTTAACCAGTCACTCCACTCCTCCCGACTCACCTTCTAGGGAACATCTGCTGTGTGTTGGTACTTTCACCCTAGCATTAAACTTGTACAGCTGCCCCAATAATTAAGTCCCTATTATTGCTGGTGTTTTTTTATACTCTGAAGAGTCCTGAATCTGAGCCAGTAAAAATGTTCCTTGGCCCAAACAGCCCCGTCTCTAGTTCTCAAAGAAGGAAATTGCATATTAAAGAATCATGTGATAAGACACACTTTGAAAACGCTTCAGATTCTGCATCTGGGTAAAAAGTAACAATTTCATATGAGTGACTTTATAGCGAAGTAACTGGTAGCAATAGCACTTTATGGTTTGATTCTACTTGTTTCCACAAGTTAAGCCTGGTACACACTATGAGTTTTTTTTTCTGTTCAACCCAGCAGGTTGAACAAAAAAAGAATGTCAGCTCCAGTCAGAGCCACTGTACTAATGATCCGACGTTAGTACAGCGATCTCCCCTGCCACTTTGGTCAGCATTCTCAGCCACTGGCTAAGAGTGCTGATCGGAAGCTAACTGGCTGCTAGTTTTCCAGCATGCATGTCCAACAGAAACCGGCCAAACGGCTGGCTTCTGTCGGACCAGCTGGCATACACACAGGTTGAATGTCGGACGGTTTTTATTGAACTGGCCGATGTCGCCCGACATTCAGCCCATGTGAAGGGGGTTAAGTCTTCAAATTTGTAAAATGTGCACAGCTGCAAAAATATAACATACACAGACATACAGAACTAAATAGAGGTTGATTTACTAAAGGCAAATAGACTGTTCGCTTTTTAAGGGAATTATACCCAGAACCTAATGAATGAGGTGAAGCTTTGCAGACTTCCATCATCCAATCATGCACAATCAAAAATGCTATTTTACTAGTTTCTATGCACATGATTGGGTATTCTTTACTATCAGTAGATGGATATCCTGACTCGCCATCTAGATTTGGATTATATTTTTATCTCCATTATGCAAGTTTGCAATTCAGTCTTTAACAAATACCTTCGACTGTTCAAGAACAGCTGTTACTTTGTAGTGACTTTGATACTGTTGGAGTCTGCACAGGTATCTTTCTAGTCAATGCATTTGCACAGGTGTTCAAATATTTTAGTATTATTTCCTATACTTTTCATACTTTCCTGTATAGCCATTGTCATTGGAATACCTCACTCCTTTATTTTGCCACAACTGCTCTTATGATACTCTGCCAGTCTGCCACCAGCCTACTTTCAAAATGCCCTACTGCCACCTGCTAATGTACAAGGGTAATGTAATGTAGCAATATTTCTAGGCCTTGAGCCTGATGTGGGTCTGCCATTGTTACCGGTGACACCTCCAACACATTTAAGTTGTGAACCCAAGTGTAAGAATTGAGACATTGACCACTCCGGCATCTTTGGTTGGTTTTGTTTATTGTATTTTGGGGATGGGAGAAGGGAATGAGTGGGATACTCCTCTGACTCAACTAGGTTAACTGGGACTTTATACAAAAATGCCTGTTGGCGCTGTCTTGACGCCAGCTGAATGCCAACCAGCGCTTCCTGACGTTTGAAGATACTGCTTTGCTGAACTAGTGCTGGAACCTCGACTTTAACTTGTTTGTTAACTCAGAGGATCCAGGACTGTAGAACACTTGACTCCCGACACATAATTTAGCTCAGAAGTCACTGAACAACTCCCTTCAGCCCTTCACTGACCGAGTTAGCTCCTTGTCACTGCTTGTGCCACTGCAACTCTTAACTCTGTACACTACACACTGTACACATTAACTCTTCAAGGACCAACCCCTGGTGCCCCCTCTACACTTCAGGCTCCTCTGACTAGACACCCCCTTTACTGCTAGCTGACTCCCGGATCCCTGGAACCTCCTCTGGAGTGGTCCCCTCTACACTTGGCAGACTACTAGGGGCAGTTCACAGTACTCACGACCTTGGCAGGCTTTCTTGGAACTGAACCCCTCTTCCTCCACTGGTCCTCAGCACACCGGATCCCCTCTGCAGCTCAACTCAGCATCCTCTGGAATCCCAGGCAGCCATCCAAGACACCCGATCCTTCTGACAGGAGGAGAGACAGCCGTACTCTCCCTCCTGGGACTCTGCTTCCCACCAAAAATGCTGCGTCATGCGTTCCCCTCAAACATATACCCACTCCCAGAATCCTCTGCGGCAGAATCTGCCTTCTGGGGTAGATACAGGCCTGAATGTGTCTCTGATTGGATTTCCTCCACTTCCCAATGAGAATCCTCTCATGGAGCCAGTGGGGAGACTCCCCTCCTAGCAGACACACCTGGGAGACATGACAGCCCAGCTGAAATGATGACCCTGCTGTTAGGCAGCCAAGGCCCACAATACTTTTACCTAGCACCTACCCTGTAGGGTGCTACAGTAATATTCCATATTAATGATTTATTCTTGTGGGCCTCCAATATAAGTTAATCAATGGCAGCCAAACTGGTGTACTACTGACCAGAAGATCACAAATGTAACAGCCATTGCCATGAACAGAAGAAGGCGCCTCCATCTTTATTTAAAAAAAAGTATAAAGACAAAAAAAATACACTCATAGACAAAAGTGGATCAAGGCTTGTCATAGACCTATATAGACCTCCATTGGATCCCCGTGACCACATCCCCTCCACATTCTGTCATCACCCACCTGAAATAATGTTGTTTGGAGCCACCGCCATCTTGCCACTTGTTGCTAATGCTTATGTTCCAGCCTGAAGCCTGACAGCTGCACTTCTATCAAGAACTCTGCTTCAACAAGCCACATGCCTGCTGAGCTCTGAAGCCTCACGGTGATCCTTTGGAGGTCTATATGGGTCTATGACAAGCCTTGATCCACTTTTATCTAGTAAGTGCATTTCTATTGTCTGTTATACTTATTTAATAAATCTCTACACCTAAATGGAGGAGCCTTCTTGTGTTTGTTTTTTATTTGTGCATTAGGATCCCAAGACCTGATCTGAGAGGAGCTGCATCCACTTTACCTGGTGTTCCCTACCACTCTCCTGACCTTCTTATGTGCCCCGTTTAATGATGGTTGTGTTCCAGTCAGTGCAATAGCTCTTTTTCTTATGGCCATGAACAGGCCTATACTGACCTAAGAAGTGTGTTTTAATATTTGAAGTAATCCCTTCTGTTCTTGTCAGAACAGAAGTGCATAATGAATGACTTTTACAAAATATAAGTGATCAGTCAAAGAAGCTTTTAAATAGTTTACCTAAAGCCAAACCTCTTGCATTTATTTTTTTTTTTTATATAGAAGGGATTCATTTTTTTGTTTGCTGCTTGCCTTTGTGTGCACAGCTTGCAGAGTTTAGTTCCTCTTTAAATCGTATACTTCTATATTGTGTAATACTGTATGCAAGGCTACAGACAAACTAGCTGTGCTTACATTTATTGGACTAATAATAGCAGTAGAATGGATGTGCTCTTGACTAGAGTTCTTAGAAAGTGCCACATCCCTAAGTGATACAAAAATTGGGAAAATTCCCCTAGGGTGGGACTTTTTAGGCACAAAAGTTTATATCGTTAAGATTTCAATGTTTTATTAAACGTAAGTATACATAATTGTATTTTTGTATACTTACGTTTAATAAAACATTGAAATCTTAACGATATACTTCTTCAAACTTTTGTGCCTAAAAAGTCCCACCCTAGGGGAATTTTCCCAATTTTAATAATAGCAGTAAAACACATTTTTCATTGTGTTGAGGATCTCTGAGTGAAAATCTGACCTTAGAAAGGGATGGTCTAAAATGTTTGATTATTTTGTTTCTTTGTAGTAAAAAAAAAAAAAGAATGAGATACCCTTAATCTAACACTGTGTAATAATGGGCTGCATCCTCGTAGTATACTTAAGCATAGCTGGGTAAACATTTCATCACAGTAAGGGTTCTCTGAAACAGCCAGGCAGACCACACAACTCCTGGAAGACAGCGGTCCCACAAACGCTTGCTGTGTTTCCCTTCCACTTCAATTTGCATTGGCTCCTAGCTGACATTAGCAGGCTCCATAACAACTGCTATTTGGAGGATTAGGACTGTTCCCTGACCACTCACAGTCATTACTTAACAACATAAATATCAGCCGGCAATGAGACTTTAATTATTTTGATTTATACTTGAATGTTTCAGGTCTTTTCTTTTAAGAGCTGTCATATAACTGCTTTTAGCTTTGGCTAATGAGCATAGGTGTGCATGTAATGGACAGGGATCAATATATAGACAATAACTGGCTTCTAAATATACAACTGATTCATTACATGATCAAGATTCCATTTTCTGATTGATTAATTATAGACATACAAATATTCAGATGTGTTTGCTAGTTAGAAAACCTCTATGGCTGTCCTTATACGCACTTGTGATGTTTTGCAAATCTGATCTGCGTATTACATTACAACAGTGATGTCCTTAGTGCTGCAAAGAAAAGGTTGCTCTGAGCACAGTAAACATTTGGTGGAACTAACTCTTTCTATATAATCCTTCCTTAGGGCTTGTGTACACGGGTGTCAGCAGATTTCTTTTTTTTCCAGTGAAGTAGTATAGATTACAGTTCAGAGGCTGGGTTTTATCTGCATTACATTGTAGGATTGCTTTACTAAAGGCAAATAGACTGTGCACTTTGCAAAGTGCAGTTGCACTCTGCAAGTGGAGTTGCTCCAGAGCTTAGTAAATGAGGTAAAGCTTCACTTTGTAAAGAGTACGCAATCACATGCAAGGAAAATGAAAAAAAAAAAACAGCATTTTTGCTTGCACATAATTGGATGATGGAAGTCAGCAGAGCTTCTGCTTATTTACTAAGACTGGAGCAGCTGCACTTGCAGAAAGCAACTGCACTTTGCAAAGTGCACAGTATATTTGCCTTTAATAAATCAACCCCTGTGTTTTCTTTGGCCTCGCAGGTACTAATGAGATGTGTTTATAATACTGGTACAATAAGTAAAATGTAGCCTTTTTTTTGTCAAATGCTGGATTTTCCGTTTGAATCAGGCATTGTTCAAATGCATGCATTCAAATGAAAAAGGCTGTGTTTACCCTCTTGTCATCGAGGTAGCACATACCCTACTGTGCAAACCTTTTAGGCAGGTTTGAGGAAATGCTGTACATTAATAATGCTTTGCCTTCAAAATAGCATCACTTTTAGGTACACTTGCACATCATTTTTGAAGCAACTTTGCAGGTAGGTTGTTCCAAACATCTAGGAGAACTAACCACAGATCTTCTGTGTATGTAGTTTACCTCAAACCCTTGTATCTGTAATTATCTCAATCACCCCAATGTCTACTCATGTGCACAAATGGGGATTCTGAGACCATGAAGTCTAACACAGTCCACATGTTACAATAAGCCCCAAAGTAGTTGGCAAAAACATCCCAAAATATGTCTAAACAGTCAAAAACTGTCCCCATTATTCAGGAGGGGTTACTATTGTGCTCACCTGCTCATGTCTTCTTCAAGGCTTTTAAGGTCTTCTGGCAACTCCTGCAAGGAGAAAATGCTCCCTCTGCTACATGGCGGCCCTCTCCTTCCCAAGTTCCCATGCACTATAACTCCTTTATCTTATAAAGGGAAAGGATGGGACCTCTAGTGAAAGAAGACTAACCCCCTTTTGGGTGGGTGGGACTTTAAGGGCAACTAGTAATTATCTCTCATAGGAAAGATTAATTTAGAATAAAATAGTTTATTGAGAAAGGTGATTATAAGAAAAATCATCAAAGGTAATTTATATTACATATGTAACGGTATAAATAGACATGTGATACAATACAATGTTACAGGTACACAACAGAGTCCAACGCGTTTCAAAGAATTGTATAATACCAGAATCTTCCTCAGGGAATCTGTGTATATTCCTGAAAAGCATATGCCAGAAATAAATCAAAAAAATGTAAGAAGAAAAAAAAAAAAAAAAAAAAAAAATTATAATAATAGCTAAATATTATATATCAAATCATAAACATGGATACTTTTTGTAGTTGCGACAACATATTACTCCATCTTATTGTGAGAGACATTCCTGGCTAATTAGCCATCAATAAATCAGAAACCTTATCTTATACCCTATAGAAAATTAAGCAAGAAAAGAAAAGGAAAAAGAGAGAAGCAAGCATATCGCATGGTAGGAGTTCACATACCTGCAGACCTTTGGAGCCAGAAATATCTGTCCTGAAAGGGGGGGATATATAGTGATCCCACAGTGTAGGAGCAAGAGTCAGATATTAACTCATAATATTCATTACCTAAAGATAATAATTCATTATCAGTGAAAAGGAGGGGTTTCCATAAATTTAAACCACCATATATGTAGAAGACTATGAATCAATTCACCTGTTATGATGATCAAAATGTCTAATATGTAAAAAGGGGAAGAGAAAAAATTCTCTCCAAGTATAAGAAGAAGGAAAGAGTTCCTAACAACTTGTGGTGGTTATCCTCCAATGGGGGTGCCTTCAGGACTTGACAGATGGTAAATTCTAATAAAAAAAGGGGAGAAGAAAAAAGAAAAACAGGGAACCAGCAGAATAAATATATCCATTAACCACGGTAGACTATATATTATATCCTTGGTATTTCGGATGCCTTACCTCCGTATTAATGTGAGACATCCATGGTGTCTTTATTGACTTCTATGGATATAATATTCACACGGGTATGTATAAAATCTCTATTCCAAAATGTAATCCCAGATTTTCAGGTCGATGTTGGATATTAATCTAGGACAGATACATGGATAATATATAACTTTATATGGAGGAGAAATAAATCCCCCCCCAAAAAAGGGGGGGAAAAAGAAATATATAATGGATTATTGAGATTTGGACTGTCTTACCTCAATATTGAGGTGGGTTGTCCATAGTATCCCCACCACTTAAAGGGCTGCAGTATTTATCGGTATCAATACCAACTAAATGCCTGCAACAATATATAAAAAAGAAGAATGTATTTTCTCATCTAGTTCCCCATATATGAGAATGTACCATACATGAATCTTGCCCGTTAAGATAACGTATAAATACCGTTTAATGTAGGTGGAACGTAAAACATCTAGTTGCTATCCATAAGCGTTGGCCGTCAAACAGGTCCCAAGGCTTAATAGCGCAGCCTTATAAATTCCATCCAGTATCCTGAAGGTAACAAAACAAAAATCCCCTTATGTGGAGTCAAAGCCTGGCATAGGCTGTTTAAATCCCCTAAGGCATACTCACTGATTGTAGGAAAAATCGGCAATAGACCTGTCATGTCACGGAGAGATAACTCTCCGGACTGACTCTCGGCGTTTCCTTAAATATCAAACCATTGCCGTGAATTCTCGCTGAGTCTCGCGAGATTGCGTCTAATCGGCGCACTGCAATGTCGTCACCTCCGTTTCCCTAATTCGCGGGAAATCTCGCAAGTCTACGGTGATGACACATCCGCCCTTAAAGTCTTTATTGTTGAAGCGTACCACGTAGCCGCCGTCAGAGACATACTTCCGCCCTGACTTATGGATGGGCATAGTTATATATCCGCCCATGTTTCTCGCGGTCCGTGGACACCACCAAAAGACAGAGTGAAATAGCGATGAAGAATAGAAAGAGAAATGAACATATAACACTGAAGAATCCGATCATAAATATGATCAGACCATTGATACATAATGAAACAAAACCTCAGTTATATATGTATCTATATAGATTACTTGTTTGTAAAAAACGGCATGGTACTGGTTGACAGAGAGGGAAAATCCTATCAGATATCGCCCCGGCACGGGAGATAGCGTTTAACCCCCTGAGCTCACCCGGGGTTCAGACATGGAATTCCCGAAAGAATTGTCGGGAATTAATCCAGCTGAAAAGACGCTGATTTCTCCAGTTGTTAAATGAGGACATCCCTATTGAATGGGGATCTCCATTGGAGAATGTCTCACCCGTGCCGGGCTCCTATGCTGTGGGTAATCTCCCCAAAAAAAGAACAGAACCAAACCGTGCTATGCAAGGTTATGGCTCCAAAGCCGCTGGTGAACCCACCAGGCGGAAGGAGGGAAAAAATAGAAAAAGGGAGAGAAAAGAAATAGAGAAATGGGGATAAGAAAAAATGGGAAAAATCCCTGGAAATATGTTTTTTATAAATAGGGGAATATCCCTTAATCTCACTATATCGAGGAAGAAAATAGTGGTCGCATCCTGCAATCACATAGTTTGTTCATGAAAATGAATATAATACATACATTGTATAACAAGTAAATCATTCTTAAATAAACCCACTTAAAGACATTGTGTTTTCCTAAAAGATTTCATACTTATAAATATATATCCTCAGAATACTCACTAGGAGTAAAGGGAGAAGGAAAAAAGGGGGAGAAGTTGATAAGGGGAAGGAGGAGAAGTTAGTGATAAAAACCCTGATAAACAAACAGGGGAGACATCAAGAAAGTCTATAGAACTGACAGAAAACTATATACAAATCAACGTTTGAGTATTTAAAATAGAGCTAATGTGGGGGGACCCATTAGTCCGTCTTTCCAGAGAAAAATCCCTCCAGAAACGGTCTATAACTCTCCATTTCGTTTAAGCCAGGGGGGGTGGTGGCCCTAAGCTTCACAATCCAGCGCATTTCCCGCTGGAGTAGCTGCTTGTTCCAGTCACCCCCCCTGGCCGGAACATGCACCCTCTCCAGGGCAAAAAAAAACTTTTTTGGGGGGGGATTTATTTCTCCTCCATATAAAGTTATATATTATCCATGTATCTGTCCTAGATTAATATCCAACATCGACCTGAAAATCTGGGATTACATTTTGGAATAGAGATTTTATACATACCCGTGTGAATATTATATCCATAGAAGTCAATAAAGACACCATGGATGTCTCACATTAATACGGAGGTAAGGCATCCGAAATACCAAGGATATAATATATAGTCTACCGTGGTTAATGGATATATTTATTCTGCTGGTTCCCTGTTTTTCTTTTTTCTTCTCCCCTTTTTTTATTAGAATTTACCATCTGTCAAGTCCTGAAGGCACCCCCATTGGAGGATAACCACCACAAGTTGTTAGGAACTCTTTCCTTCTTCTTATACTTGGAGAGAATTTTTTCTCTTCCCCTTTTTACATATTAGACATTTTGATCATCATAACAGGTGAATTGATTCATAGTCTTCTACATATATGGTGGTTTAAATTTATGGAAACCCCTCCTTTTCACTGATAATGAATTATTATCTTTAGGTAATGAATATTATGAGTTAATATCTGACTCTTGCTCCTACACTGTGGGATCACTATATATCCCCCCCTTTCAGGACAGATATTTCTGGCTCCAAAGGTCTGCAGGTATGTGAACTCCTACCATGCGATATGCTTGCTTCTCTCTTTTTCCTTTTCTTTTCTTGCTTAATTTTCTATAGGGTATAAGATAAGGTTTCTGATTTATTGATGGCTAATTAGCCAGGAATGTCTCTCACAATAAGATGGAGTAATATGTTGTCGCAACTACAAAAAGTATCCATGTTTATGATTTGATATATAATATTTAGCTATTATTATAATTTTTTTTTTTTTTTTTCTTCTTACATTTTTTTGATTTATTTCTGGCATATGCTTTTCAGGAATATACACAGATTCCCTGAGGAAGATTCTGGTATTATACAATTCTTTGAAACGCGTTGGACTCTGTTGTGTACCTGTAACATTGTATTGTATCACATGTCTATTTATACCGTTACATATGTAATATAAATTACCTTTGATGATTTTTCTTATAATCACCTTTCTCAATAAACTATTTTATTCTAAATTAATCTTTCCTATGAGAGATAATTACTAGTTGCCCTTAAAGTCCCACCCACCCAAAAGGGGGTTAGTCTTCTTTCACAATTTTCATGGGATTATGGTAACATCTTACCTGGAAACTACCTACATATCTTTACAGTCTATGTTTTGGGTGGATAACACACCCGACCCCCATTTTCTGTAGATAGTTCACAGGTTACCCACTTTTTTAGATTAACAATTATATTTTTTCAAAATTAATTTACAAAGGGTTTTTTAAAGGGGGAAAAGGGTCTTTACCGGAAACTTTCTCCTATAAACCCTTCTCCAGGCTATCTATATAGCCTGTATACTATATATAACCCAGAATGGGAGGCTTTCAGGGAGATGGATGGGAGGAGTTAATGTCAGACATTGAAAGCAAATTCCAACAAAAAGAACAGATAGAATCAGACATCTTTACCCTATTTTCCACTCTAAAACGTTTCTTAGAAAAAAAGTCAGCATTACACTGGCATATAAAAACTTTTGACAAGTATGTGAAGGAAGGCCTGAATCCTTTAGGTCTAAGGATTCAGATCTTCCCTACCCTTGAGAATATTTCGTCAGAACTCAAACAGGATTGGGAGAGAATTCTGAACGATTGTTCAAAAAATTTAATGATTCTTCTTCAAGCTGAATATTTAAAACAACTGAAACTCATAGAAACAGAAGTTTCCGCCATTAATAAACAACTAGATCCGCTAAAAACCTCCCCTTTATACACAGAACAAGAGAGTAAATTAAAAACATACCTAGAGGATTATAATAAAGCAATACTGCAAAGGAAGGAGAAAAAATACTGGAGGGATAGGATAGCCTTCAATGAAGGCAAGGCATATAGATGGAATCAAGGACAACGGAATATTAGACGCAGGGGGGAATATAATAGGAGTGAAAATTACTCCTCTGACTCCTCTGCTTCTAATTCTTCTCAAACTAACCCTCGGGGACGTCCCAGAGGCGATTACCCACAATGGGGAAAAAATAAGGATAAAATCAGGAAAAAAACAAACAACCCTCAGGGATCAACACATACACCCAAAAATAAGGAGGGCACAAAAAGTGAAATTGCAGGTGGTTCCATGGAGAACCTGGATTCCACTACTACACAACCAGATGGGGCGGCAACCAGTAAATCCCAAGGCACCAATAGCAAGGGTCCTTTTTTAGGAAGACCCCATACGAGACAAGCAGTCAAAACGCAAGTCAGTATGGACTCCTTTGCGATACGGGTAACCGAGAAAACGGACTAACTATTATCAATTTGTCATCCCATAATCTTACCAAAGAGGAGGAGGATCTACTTAAATTAGGTTTATCTTTTTGCCCTAGTCAACCAACAGATAGGTTTAGTGTCATCAAAGACATAAACCTCTTTGCTAGGGACATTTTCTTTAAAAGTAAATATTTTAAAGATACAGATAAAATACAAAAACCTGACCCTAAACTTAGAGCAGCAGAATATCGAGCTCTTAGGGACTTAAATTTACTTCTGCAGGAAAGTGGATACGATAATGAAGAGATTTGGGAAAATCTAAGTGACTCATCAGATGAGGAAAATACACAAATACACGGTAAGGATCAAACTCCCATTAAACAATTTAGGAGAAAATCTCCAAAATTTCCTCAACTCAATCAAAACCCAACAATAGCTCTCTTCGTCAGGCAAGTCTCTAAAGACATTGATAAACTTAACACTCACTCCAATAGAGATAACCTCCCCCCGGACCAACGTAAAGCTTTAAAAACCCTCCAAAAAAATAATGATATCACTATTAAACCCAGTGATAAGGGGGGGAACATTGTTCTTATGAACAACATAGATTATGAAAAAATGTGTCATCAACTTCTAGACAATAAAACTTGCTATCAGAAAATATCAGCCAATACAATCTCAAGATTCAATGAAGAATTTTATGCCATCCTTGATGGAGCCAGGGAAACAGGTATAATTACGACAGAATTGTGGGAGTACATGAGGACACCACATCCTCGTACCCCCACTTTTTACTGTCTACCAAAGGTCCACAAAGACCTAAAAAATCCACCAGGCCGCCCTATAATATCTGGGAATGGCAGTATCACGGAAACTGCAAGCCGTGTGGTGGATGCCCACTTAAGACCATATGTCACAGGTTTAACATCCTATACCAAAGATACTATTCATATGCTTCAGATTCTAGAGAATGTTACCATACCTCATAATGCTATCCTAGCGACTATAGATGCAGAATGTTTATATAATTCTATACCACATGACAAAGGCCTCTCTGCTATAACCAAAATTTTGCAACAGAGTGGGCATCAGGAACAAAACTATAATGACTTTATCCTAGACATTTTGAAATTCATTTTGGAACATAATGTGTTCTCTTTTCAGGGCTCCCACTACCTCCAGGTACAGGGAGTAGCGATGGGGACCTGTTGTGCCCCATCCTACGCAAACCTGTACCTGGGGGAGTGGGAGCACAAAATTATTACCAGTGAAGACTTGTCGATGTACTTCTGCCACGTTGTTCTATGGCAGAGGTACATCGACGACATCTTCCTGGTATGGGATGGCCCGGTGGAGCTACTGGAAGAATGGCTTACTAGATTAAATAAGAACAATATGAATTTGTTCTTTACTATGCACTATGACTCAAAATCTGTGGACTTCCTGGATATTACCATCAACAAAAGTGATGAGGGTTATATAACAACAACCTTATTCAGGAAATCCACAGCGGGAAATACCCTGCTGCATTCAGCTAGTTTTCACCCCGAACCTCTTAAGAGGTCAATTCCATACTCACAATATTTAAGAATTAAGAGAAACTGTTCCTCTGAAGGCGACTTCAGGAAAAAGGCAGGTGAATTAACGGAGAGACTCCTCGAAAGGGGATACTCGAAGACCTGTCTTAGGAAAAATTTCAACAGGGTACAAAACATGAAAAGACAGGACCTACTTTTCAAAACTCCCAAGAAAAACGAAATCCCTCAAAAGAATCCACCAAGAATAATTCTGAATTATTCCAATGAACATGATAAAATCTATGGGATTCTTAAAAAGCATTGGGCAATATTGAGGGAAGACCCTACTCTCCAACATATAGTTACACCATCTCCAGCTATCACCTACAGAAGAGCCACCTCCATGAAGGACAGTCTTGTCCAAAGTGAATATAGGGGCTCAAATAGAGAAGACCCCTGCAGGGATAAAGGGACATTTCCCTGTGGCAATTGTGACCAGTGCAGGGTGATAGTGAGATGCAAAACCACTAGGCTTCCCAATGGTGAACTATTTCACCCCAAACATTTTGTTAACTGCAAAACCAAGGGGGTCGTGTATCTGATGCGATGTGAGTGTAAGGCTTTCTATGTTGGGAAGACCAAACAAGAACTTGGAAAACGTATTAGCCAACATATGCAAAGCCTAAATATTGGTAACTTATATCTGCCACTTGGCCGACATATGGCCATCACCCACAGATACAGGACCCCCAAGGTAACTTTTTGTGCCCTGGAGAGGGTGCATGTTCCGGCCAGGGGGGGTGACTGGAACAAGCAGCTACTCCAGCGGGAAATGCGCTGGATTGTGAAGCTTAGGGCCACCACCCCCCCTGGCTTAAACGAAATGGAGAGTTATAGACCGTTTCTGGAGGGATTTTTCTCTGGAAAGACGGACTAATGGGTCCCCCCACATTAGCTCTATTTTAAATACTCAAACGTTGATTTGTATATAGTTTTCTGTCAGTTCTATAGACTTTCTTGATGTCTCCCCTGTTTGTTTATCAGGGTTTTTATCACTAACTTCTCCTCCTTCCCCTTATCAACTTCTCCCCCTTTTTTCCTTCTCCCTTTACTCCTAGTGAGTATTCTGAGGATATATATTTATAAGTATGAAATCTTTTAGGAAAACACAATGTCTTTAAGTGGGTTTATTTAAGAATGATTTACTTGTTATACAATGTATGTATTATATTCATTTTCATGAACAAACTATGTGATTGCAGGATGCGACCACTATTTTCTTCCTCGATATAGTGAGATTAAGGGATATTCCCCTATTTATAAAAAACATATTTCCAGGGATTTTTCCCATTTTTTCTTATCCCCATTTCTCTATTTCTTTTCTCTCCCTTTTTCTATTTTTTCCCTCCTTCCGCCTGGTGGGTTCACCAGCGGCTTTGGAGCCATAACCTTGCATAGCACGGTTTGGTTCTGTTCTTTTTTTGGGGAGATTACCCACAGCATAGGAGCCCGGCACGGGTGAGACATTCTCCAATGGAGATCCCCATTCAATAGGGATGTCCTCATTTAACAACTGGAGAAATCAGCGTCTTTTCAGCTGGATTAATTCCCGACAATTCTTTCGGGAATTCCATGTCTGAACCCCGGGTGAGCTCAGGGGGTTAAACGCTATCTCCCGTGCCGGGGCGATATCTGATAGGATTTTCCCTCTCTGTCAACCAGTACCATGCCGTTTTTTACAAACAAGTAATCTATATAGATACATATATAACTGAGGTTTTGTTTCATTATGTATCAATGGTCTGATCATATTTATGATCGGATTCTTCAGTGTTATATGTTCATTTCTCTTTCTATTCTTCATCGCTATTTCACTCTGTCTTTTGGTGGTGTCCACGGACCGCGAGAAACATGGGCGGATATATAACTATGCCCATCCATAAGTCAGGGCGGAAGTATGTCTCTGACGGCGGCTACGTGGTACGCTTCAACAATAAAGACTTTAAGGGCGGATGTGTCATCACCATAGACTTGCGAGATTTCCCGCGAATTAGGGAAACGGAGGTGACGACATTGCAGTGCGCCGATTAGACGCAATCTCGCGAGACTCAGCGAGAATTCACGGCAATGGTTTGATATTTAAGGAAACGCCGAGAGTCAGTCCGGAGAGTTATCTCTCCGTGACATGACAGGTCTATTGCCGATTTTTCCTACAATCAGTGAGTATGCCTTAGGGGATTTAAACAGCCTATGCCAGGCTTTGACTCCACATAAGGGGATTTTTGTTTTGTTACCTTCAGGATACTGGATGGAATTTATAAGGCTGCGCTATTAAGCCTTGGGACCTGTTTGACGGCCAACGCTTATGGATAGCAACTAGATGTTTTACGTTCCACCTACATTAAACGGTATTTATACGTTATCTTAACGGGCAAGATTCATGTATGGTACATTCTCATATATGGGGAACTAGATGAGAAAATACATTCTTCTTTTTTATATATTGTTGCAGGCATTTAGTTGGTATTGATACCGATAAATACTGCAGCCCTTTAAGTGGTGGGGATACTATGGACAACCCACCTCAATATTGAGGTAAGACAGTTCAAATCTCAATAATCCATTATATATTTCTTTTTCCCCCCCTTTTTTGGGGGGGGATTTATTTCTCCTCCATATAAAGTTATATATTATCCATGTATCTGTCCTAGATTAATATCCAACATCGACCTGAAAATCTGGGATTACATTTTGGAATAGAGATTTTATACATACCCGTGTGAATATTATATCCATAGAAGTCAATAAAGACACCATGGATGTCTCACATTAATACGGAGGTAAGGCATCCGAAATACCAAGGATATAATATATAGTCTACCGTGGTTAATGGATATATTTATTCTGCTGGTTCCCTGTTTTTCTTTTTTCTTCTCCCCTTTTTTTATTAGAATTTACCATCTGTCAAGTCCTGAAGGCACCCCCATTGGAGGATAACCACCACAAGTTGTTAGGAACTCTTTCCTTCTTCTTATACTTGGAGAGAATTTTTTCTCTTCCCCTTTTTACATATTAGACATTTTGATCATCATAACAGGTGAATTGATTCATAGTCTTCTACATATATGGTGGTTTAAATTTATGGAAACCCCTCCTTTTCACTGATAATGAATTATTATCTTTAGGTAATGAATATTATGAGTTAATATCTGACTCTTGCTCCTACACTGTGGGATCACTATATATCCCCCCCTTTCAGGACAGATATTTCTGGCTCCAAAGGTCTGCAGGTATGTGAACTCCTACCATGCGATATGCTTGCTTCTCTCTTTTTCCTTTTCTTTTCTTGCTTAATTTTCTATAGGGTATAAGATAAGGTTTCTGATTTATTGATGGCTAATTAGCCAGGAATGTCTCTCACAATAAGATGGAGTAATATGTTGTCGCAACTACAAAAAGTATCCATGTTTATGATTTGATATATAATATTTAGCTATTATTATAATTTTTTTTTTTTTTTTTTTTTTTTTCTTCTTACATTTTTTTGATTTATTTCTGGCATATGCTTTTCAGGAATATACACAGATTCCCTGAGGAAGATTCTGGTATTATACAATTCTTTGAAACGCGTTGGACTCTGTTGTGTACCTGTAACATTGTATTGTATCACATGTCTATTTATACCGTTACATATGTAATATAAATTACCTTTGATGATTTTTCTTATAATCACCTTTCTCAATAAACTATTTTATTCTAAATTAATCTTTCCTATGAGAGATAATTACTAGTTGCCCTTAAAGTCCCACCCACCCAAAAGGGGGTTAGTCTTCTTTCACAATTTTCATGGGATTATGGTAACATCTTACCTGGAAACTACCTACATATCTTTACAAGGATGGGACCTCTAAGCAACAGACACCCTGGGAGAAGTAACTATATTTTAAAGGGAAACCCTTTCTACATGCAGTTGACTACAAACGGGGTGTGGATACAAGAGCAGTCACCCTGCACAAAGTGAGAGCAGTAGTAAATGGTCATTGTCATAGGAAGCTCCTGAACAGAGGCAACCGTTTATGCTTGCTAACTGCACAGATCTGAAAGAAATACTAAAGGCACACCAAGATTCAAGTAACAATACAAATGGCTCTTGTATTTAGGCAATATTTGCCTATCCCTGAATTCAGCTTTAATGCATCATGATGTGAGCAGAATTCATTTTTCAAGAGCCATTAAAGCCAAACTCTAGTCTTAATTTTTTTCAAAGTAAAAACTCTTTTCACGCTTTTATTTCTGTCTGCGATCCATCTGTGGAGTTTTTTACGCACTTTCTGTCCCTGTCTGTCTTTGTGCGCAGTATTTAGAGTAGTTAAGTTTATTTCAATTAGTGTTCTTTTGTATTTGTGTTTTTATCCTTTTTTGGCACAAAAGTTGATAGGAGCTTTTGTGACCCTCAGGAACATTTTAAAGCTTGTGTCACCATTAAAAACCATCATAACCACCATAATTTCACCTTCCACAATGTCTCCAATTAATTTTGCAAAAATGGTAAACTTTTGCTGAAATATGATTTGCATTTCATGGAAATAAAAAACGTCTCTCCTTATTCTGAACTCTGCTTCTGAAATTTCAGACTCCCAGCTGTCATGCTGATTCCTTGATATTTAAAATACTATAAGCATTGGCCTTGGCCTTCTAACTTTCCTGATCTGCATGCTTGCTTCAAGTCAGTGATTTGGAAGTTTTGAAGTCAGTGGATGAGCATAACAGCCAGACAACGCTCATCTCCAGATAGAGGTTTGCAATTAAAGCCGCCTACTTCTCTCATGATTGGTTTACTGGAAGTCATGTTCCTTTTGCTAAAGGAAAACACAAAAACAAAAGCAAGACCACTAGAGTATACTACAACTAGTCTTTAGCAAACTGGTACCTTGAGGTGCTCCTGCAGCTGGGCTTGGTGTTGTCTTGTGAGGTTTTCATGTTGCTTCTGAAACTCAGCAATGAGCAGCTGTTTTTGAATCTGCTGCTGCTGCTGAATCAGTAAAAGCTCTTGGTGCAGCTGCTTTTCTCGTAAGCTAGGATCTAAGATAGGCATGATTGTCCTTAGATCTGTCCGTAGGTCCAGTGGTGTGATGGGGTCCATACCTACTGGAACTTCAGTCTTCACATCTGTAAGAGAAATCAAACAGAACATAAACACACATAGAACATAAAGAACCTATAACAGGAACATCATTTTTGCATAAAAATGAAAGAGTAATTTTTTTAATCTTGTTTATTATTTTAAGTTCCATTTAATGCATTTATATAGCTCTGAGTAAAGGTGTGACAAATTTCCAGAGACCATATTGAGATATTTCACTGACTTGATAAGGTAGTAGTTTGGGCAAACCAAACTCTAATTTGAAAAGCTTTAAAAATAGTCCATTGTTTCCCACAATACGAAAGGCCATAGAGACAGACAGACTTTAATAGTTGTAGTGTAAGCATATTGTCCTACATCTACCCAAAGACACCTAAAAGGTGTAAAGTGTGCGCATGAAAGTTGTTAACCTTTTCATATAAAATGATGCACACAGGGAGATATATCTGGTGCCAGCCAAAGGACTGGCCAGAGAACAGAACAAAGCAACTCACTATATTCATTAAGTTTGGTCATTCAGAGATGCCTGAGGAAGTCTGCTTTGCCCATAGTCATGGAGGTCATGATCAGACCAGACAAAATCTATATCATAATCAAACGATAATAAAGAGTCAGTGCACCCATAACTCATATATTATCTCTCATGGACACACATAGAAGCAAGATGTTCCCTCTCAGGCATTAAGAAAAAGGAAGTAAGTAAACTGGCCTAGGTCAGTATCCAGAGAAAATAATGTAAATTGCAAATAATGTTGCTATAGCGCTAACCCGGGAGGATGATTTATAAACAAGTTAGGTTTTTCTATACGTCGTCTGAAAATTCTACATGTGAAATCTAATCCAGTGATCTAATCTGGTTTTTAAGAATAAATAAATAAGCACATATAATTCTACAGTGAGGGCTTGAAATATGTCCCAAAGTTAAAGAAATTGTTATTGTATTGCAAAAGGAATACTTAATACATTGATAAGTAAATTAGTGGTTGTAATGTTTTCAGGTTTTCAGATACAATTAAGTTAGAGCAGTGCCAATGACCCTTTGAAACTGCCATGTCTGCAAACAAATTGGTCAATATCTCATCAGTTTCTCCAAGAGATCTAACATTTTTCAATCCTCTAGAAAGTAAGTTTGGACATGCAACATTCATTAATAATAAACAGTAACCCATTTTCAAAATTTTAGTTGAGAGTCCGGGTAAGGGTAACAGTACAATACTAAATTCACCATGAAAGCAATCATTTTGAATAGTTATCTTCCATTCCCAGGCACAAAGCAATGTAAACTAGCATAAAAGGCATCAAAACCATTGATGCTCTACTGCTGATTACAGCAATTTCTACAATGTTTCAATCTGGTGAACAGTTTTGTGATCTTACTTCATATAATACAAGTTCACTGCCATATCTGCAGCAGTTTATTTTCAGGTAACTGTGAAGACTTAAAATGGCAATAACATATGTTTTTCATTCATGAGCTTATTATCACTATACAGCCAGAATATAGCTAGCATAAAACAAGACTTTAGATGGTGGCCTCTCTTGCATGCGCAATTCATCTGCAAAGGGATGACCAAGGAGCTTTTCTAATACTTGATCATTAGACAGACATGAATGCACACATTGGACGGATATGCATGTTTGTGGTTATGGAGGCAGCAGGGGCTGGGCACTTATCATGGATGTGTTGGGAAAAGATCATCCAAAAAAATGTATTAAGTTGATGACATGTAAAAAGCATGATATACTTACCTACTCTGTGCAACAGAATTCTCTTCTTGTGGTGGTCCATAGACAAGCTCCTTCATCACAGGACTACAGCAGAGCACAGCGCTGAACCAAGTGAGGTCACAGGTAAGTATAAGGGGGTTTAGGGGGCATACTGTTACCTTAACATTTTTTACCTTAATGTAGGGAATATATTAGGGTAAAAACACATTTAGGCTTTAGAAACACTTTAAGATCTAGGAACTCTAGGAAATTTTGTTTGGCTCCCTCTTTAGTTGAAATGCATATTATAAATGCATATTAAATAACCAATACATTTGGTTTTATACGGACATATATATCAAGGATCTCTATTGAGTGCCTCATCGTTATCACTTCTTAGGAGGCCAGAAATGTATTTATCCAGATATGCTTTAAAATTCACCTGTACTGAAGATATAGTAGCAGCCACTTCAAAATGACTGCACATTTGTACCCCAGGGTCCCCAAAGCCAATAATGCTATATTATGCAAATCTCAACTGTATCTACAAAGTTACCTCTTGGCCCTGCCAGCCCTTTCACCTCACTCACACATGGTCAGCAAGATCACCCTTTAAAGTACTGGGCAAATAGAAAAGTACAGAAAATAGGAAAAGGGTGGGTAAAGTTCTGACTTTCTAAACTGAACTAAAATCAAGGTTAGCATGACTGAGTGCCCTCTTGAGGTTGAATTGATATGCATGCATCTGGAAGTGCCTGCTGTAACACCGAAGGGACAAGTTTGTATTTTTAGCTCCAAAACATGTTTGCTTGAAAATGTATGTAAAACCTAGTTTCTAGTAGATTTGGCTTCATGTATCATCGGGGTTGATTTACTATAGTCAACTCCACTGTGCACTACAAATGCACTGCAAGTGCCCTTGGAAGTGCAGTCACTGTAGTTTTGAGGGGAAGATCTGAAATGAGGGGAAGCTCTGCTGATTTCTATCATCCAATAATGTGAAAACAAAAATGCTGTTTTTTATTTTCCTTGCATGTCCCCCTCAGATCTACAGTTACTGCACTTCTAAGTGCACGTAGTGCACAGTGAATCTTCCCTTAGTAAATAAACCCCTTTGTACACATTTTTCTTAAAGTAGTTCTAAAGGCAGAACATTTTTACCCTAATGCATTCCCTGCATTAACCTTCCTAGCGGTATTCCCGAGCGTGACTCGGGGTTAGATTTTAGAGCCAAAAGCGGTAACCCCGAGCCACACTCGGGGTACCGCTAGGAAGATCGCTGGATCCTGGAAGAGGTTTTACTTACCTTTTCTCCGGGATCCAGCGAAGAATACGGGCGGTATGCTGCGGCGGAGCTTCCTCCCGATCGTCTGCGAGCCCCGGCTTCCGTCTCCGGCGACGTGACGTCCGCCAGGGTGTGGAACCGGTGGCAAATTCAAATGTAAAACACACCAAACACACTGATATCATTCAAAATAAAATAAATTCACATTACATTGCCCCCCAGTGCCCTTTTCTGCAGTTTTACTCTACTTTTTATGTATATACACAGTATGTATATATATACAGTATATATAAATAAATATATATATATATATATATATATATATATATATATACGTATATATATATATATACATACATATACATATATATATATATATATATATACGTAATTCTTGTGGATGAGCAGCCCAAACCAACTGTATACATTATATATATATACTGTATATATATAATATATATAATAAATGTATACAGTTGGTTTGGGCTACTCATTCACAAGAATTACATGCAAAATAATGGTACCGCTTTCAGCACCTAAAATCCAAAAGAATCATACCGCCAGGGAGGTTAAGGTATACATTTTTTCAGGGGAAGTATCGCACCCTCACACCTCCGCCCCCATACTTACCAGAGTCTTATCTCAATCCAGCGCTGTGAGGGGCAGGGCCAAGCTGCTCTATGTGTAGTTAGAGACACACAGCCTGACTTGCGAATGAACTTGCAGGTACACCCCCAAAGGAAGCAGCTTCCTATGGTGGTGTTCTGATAAGAGGAGGAGCCTGGAGTGCCAGTGGGGGACCTCAGAAGAGGAGTTTTGGAGCCACCATGTGTAATACCATTGCACAGAGCAGGTAAGAATAACATGTTTATTATCTGTTTAAAAAAAACTGAGCCTTTACAAACACTTTAAGCAAATCGTTTTTTGGTGAATGTGTTGCACAGTGTATACCTAGAGATCCTGCCAGCAACAGCACTTCCGGTGGCAGTGCTAATCCACTTCTTCGCAATTAGCAGCACCATCACCAGCCTACAGTGTGCAGCCCTTCGCTTGGTTAGTTGTTCATTGGGTTACATATCTGGTAGACCTGACAATTAGCCCAATGGCCTGTGTAAGGACTGCACAAGGAAAGCTGACAATGCTGCCTCTAATTGTCTGTGTTCAATAGCAGGTGCCGTCACTGATTGGATCTCTAGTTAGCAGGCAACATATTCGAAAAAATTATTTGCTTAAAAAAATTATAAATTGAGACATGATACCAAACATACTGAAAATAGATTTTGGGTTAAAATACACTTTACGTAGTCACTTTAAAAGACTTGGCAACTTTCTACATCTCTTTCAACTAGATTAAATTTGGAAATCCTAAATAATCTTCTGTCATTGCTGAAAATGAGTTATTTATTGATTTAGTGTGCACTACAGTATCCTGTATATACCGCTAAAGAATAAGTAGCACACTTTCCTCCCACAGTAATTCCACCACCCACTTATATGAAAATATTTATCACCTAAACTGATGGAAGAGGGGTCGTCAGCTCATTGCAATCCAGTCATATCAATTCTAATGCTTGGCTTTTACAGCCTTTTTCCTGTCACTTCATCACAATGAATTATGTATTGAAATGTTCAGTGTCTCCACAAACTATCTCTCTCATTAGAATAGGCTATTAAATTGACATAACGTAGGAGGTTATTTCAATGGCTAGCAATTAACAATTGCTGTATATATCAATCAAGGCTTATGCAGTTTAGGTCGAGAAAAATCGAAACCTGACTTATTTTTGTATAAAGCAAAGAGTGTTTCTTGGTCCGTTGTTTAATATTTAAATACATCAGGTTTGAATAAATGTAAAATATCTTGCAAAGTATGTTCCTGACACATAATGCAGTGATGTTGCTATTTATAGCTAGAAAGTAGTAATACTGCATACTTATATTTAGAAAGTAATGATGTTAGTTCTGTCAAATATAATGTAGCAATGCCCCCTAGAGGACATAACACTTTAGGGATTCTCCTGGGTTACCCATAGCAACTAGTTGCAGAAACGTATCACTTTAAGTTCTTGGCTCAGTCGAAGATCAGTCCAGGGGATGTTGTTTTTGTGGTTTTATTGTAATTGGGATGGGAGAAGGGATGAGTAGGATACCCCAAATGTTAACTATTCACAATGCTGAGGACTCTAAACTTGAGAATGCTGCAAGGCCGCTGCTTTATCCTGCCACTTGAATGAAGATGAGATAAGTGCTTCCATTAATATTTCTCTTCATGGCACTCCCCTAGTACCTCCTTTCTAACTGGGCTAGCTGACACCCGTCCACTGACTCTACACTCTGGAGTGGTCCCTTTCCTGGGCAGACCCCTGGGCAAGTTCCTCTGTACTCACGGACACTGTTTTTCCAGATTCTGCCGTAGTCAGCTTCTCCTGGACCTCTGGGTTCAGTCTCATGCCCCTGGTACACCTTGACTTTTTATACCCTGTCCCATAATGCACTGTCTGTGCCAACCCACTGGGACAGTACCAAAAGCCTGTGTACCATTGGTTAGGTTTCCTCCAGCATCCAAAGTGCCTCCCCATTGGATCAGTAGGGGACACTCCCTGAGGCCAGATGAATACACACTGGGCACACTGAGTAGACCTAACTACCAATCCTGCTCCCTGATAAGCAGTGTGAACATAGATTTTGCCTGTTGCTCTTCTGATAAGCAGACAGAGCCAAAACTACTCTTTCTACCTAGCACCTGACTAGAAGGGTGCTACATCATTTTATAACATATTTCTGCAGTGCTTATGTTAACGCAAGGAGGTAAGGGCAGTAAAGCCATCAGGCTTGTCATGCAATGCATGCTTTTAATTTACATGTAATAAATACATATGCATCCCTTATTTTAAAATCATATTTTAGAGGTTTATTTGGAGTTTCATCATCTGTAGGAAAATTAAATGTCCAGCTGCTGCTTTTGTTTTTTTATACTCATTAAATTTCTCTGTGACATCTTATGTATGTGCATATTTAAATAGTTAATTAACAAAGAAAATATATGTATGCCAGAAAAGGACATATCATTTATATTACATGTATATACAAGCAATTACATACTGCATTAAAAGCCCATCTAAAGTCAAAACCTTTCTATGGGTTTAAATTTACTAAAGTGATTGGTGCTCAGTTCTTTACCTATTACACACAAATAAGGTGAATGTAGCTCACAATCTAATAATACAAACAATTTTAGATTTACAAACATCTCTTCTTAATGCCTATGTAAAAAGTGGACATCCTCCCACTAACAAACAGTCCAGTACTAGTGGAAAAGATTGGCTTTGGCCTGTCGCCTATGTAGCAACACCCCTCTAATGCATTTCACCCTCCCACTGGCTTAACCATGCGGATTAGGCCAGTGGGAAGGTGAAATACTTTAACCAGTTGCCGACGAGCCGCTGCACTTTTCCAGCGGCAAGGTGGCTTGGCCGCGTGAACCAAAACAACTGTAGGTCGATCGCGCGCTGGTCTAGGGTACGCACGCCCGCTGTCCCAGCGATGTGCTGATTCAGTTCAGAATCGATCAGTCATCAGGTTCAGACCAATGATTTTTGGCTTGGACCAGGGGATCGGTTCTGACCAATTGCAGAATTTCCTGTGCCTGTGTAATGTAAATACAGGCACAAGAAATTATACAATCTCCTCTCCTGGAGCCCTTTTCGGTTCCAGCATGAGAGGAGAGAGCATTAACTGTGAGTACACAAGCAGTACACTGACACCAGTACACATAGGCACACTTTTAACCCCCTGATCACCCCTCAGTTAATCCTTTTACTCCCTGTCACAGTGTACACTATAGTGTATACAGTATACCGATAATTTACTGATTACTGTATTAGTGTCACTTGTGACTTTAGTTAGTGTGAGAGACAGTTTCTGTCCCAGATAGGTTTAGGGTACCCGCCATACACCCCCCAATAAAGATGAAACTCCCTGATTACCCCCAGTTAACTCCTTCATTGACTGCCACAGTGTCACTATTATAGTGTACAGATCTTTTTTCTGATCACTGTATTAGTGTTACAGATGACATGAGTTAGCCTTAACATTAGTTAGTGTCAATCCAGGATAGCGTCAGATCCCCGCCGCATATTTAGTAATACATTTTAACCCTTTGATTGCCAGTGACACACAAACACACACTAAACACCTCCATTACTAGTATAGTGTCTGAATAGATCAATATCTTTGATCTGATCAGAACTATACTAGCGTCCCCAATAGTTTAGTGTTCCCAAAATGCAGCGTTAGCAGGATAAGCCCCTTCACCTGCCAGCACCTGTGTTTAGCCCCCCCACCCCTCCCCCCAAGAAGTGCAGGATCAGCAGATTACTGTCACTTCTAATACACAACACACTAAACCGCAGCACTAGCATAGTCAGGCCTGATCTCTGCTAGCACTAGCAGGTAAATTTTATGGTAGCAGAGGTACACTAGTGAAGAGGCCTACATGGCGCTGAGCATGACAGATTAGAGGGATGGGGAAGCCTCACTTTCAGAATCAGGCTCAGTATTCAAACCTGTAGAGAGCAGCGGCACCCTGACAGATAGCTCTGACGATGGACTAGTGGTCCCTGCTAAGGTCAGGCGTACCCAACCCCATTCTGTTGCTGAGGTGCAACAACCTCAGGGTTCTCGTATGCAGCAGAGTGTCGATACTAGTGCTGCTCAACCTTCTGGTTAACTGGCAAGCACCAGCGGCCTAGTACATCCTAGTCATAGTCAAGCCAGCGCTGCAGTAAAACTTGGTGACTTGGCGAGTCCCATAAGTGCAGTTCAAACTGGTGCAGTGGCTAGCACAAGTAGTGCCACCAAGAATTCGGAGACAGGCCTGTAGAGCCCATAGTGTCCTTCCTGATGCTCTTGCAAATCCTGATTGGGACACTTCTGCGTGCCCATACTTCCCCTATTCACTGGCCAACATGGAATTCAGGTGGAAACAGACAATTATACTTCCATTTTTCTTTATGAGCTATTTTTCACAGAAGATCTGAACAGATCTTTTGTGGTCCAAAGCAATTTTCTATGCCGTTTAATTAATCTGCGCAAATCCAAATTTGACCCTTGCCAGAGAATTCACATGGAAACGTATCACTGTTTCTAAAGTTAAAACTTTCTGGGTATATCCCTCCTCGTGGGCATTACTAAAAAGAGTGAGTTGCGGACATATTGGTCCACTGACCCAATTCATTATATGCCCGTATTCTCTAGTGCCATGGCCAGGACTAGATACGAGCAAATCTTGCGTTTCATGTACTTCAGTGAAAATGAACTCTAACATCCCCGGGGTGACCCTGGATATGACCGGCTCCACAAAATTCGGCCCAACGTGAATCACTTCAACCAAAAGTTTGCAGCCTTGTATATGCCCCAACAAGCTGTCTGCATTGATAAATCCCTGAATACATTTTCTGGCCGCCTTGCATTCAAACAGTTTCTTCCCAGTAAGTGTGCCAGATATGGGGTCAAGATGTATCAGCTCTGTGACAGGGCAACAGGCTATACATGTAGTTTCCAGATTTACAAGGGAAAAGATAGCAATGTGGAGCCCCCCAACTGCCCAGACTATATTGGGAGCAGCGGCAAGATTGTTTGGGACTTGGTGTCACCTTTATTCGGAAAGGGGTACCATTTATACGTGGACAATTATTAAACAAGCGTGCCACTTTTTAGTCACCTTTTTGAATTTGGAATTGGCCCATGTGGCACCGTGCGATCTAATCACTGGGGCTTCCTCCAATGGTTTGTAGATACCTGACTTAAATGGGGGGGGAGAGAGCCTGCTTGAAGTGTAATAAATTGCTTGCAGTGAAGTGGAGGGACACACAAAATATTTTCGTTCTGTCATCCATTCATGCAGATACGACAGTCCAAATTGCAACGGCGACTGGTGTTGTTGGGAAGCCCCTCTGTGTCCACAAATACAACCTTAACATTGGAGGGGTGGACTTCAACGACCAGATGCCATACTTAATTGCCCGTAAGGTCGGATGCTGGTACAGAAAAGTGTCGGCATACTTATTCCAATTGACTCTGCTGCATGCTTATGTGCTATACAAAGCGTCAGGACGAAGTAGATCCTTCCTAAAATTCCAGGAAGAGATCATCACAGCCCTCCTGTATCCAGAAGGTGCTGTGGCCTAAATTCACAATCCAGATGCAGTGAGCCAGCTGCACGAGAGGCATTTTCCAGATGTCCTCCCTGGTACCCCTACCCAAAGAGCACCCCAAAGAAGATGTCGTGTCTGTAGAAAACGCCGATATAGGCATGAAATCCGCAATTTTTGTCCCTCCTGTCCTGGCCAACCTGATCTCTGCATAGGGGACTGTTTTTGTCGCTACCACACACTAGTAGAGTATTAGTATTGGGTACAGCACGCCACAGTCTAGGGTATTCTTTTACACAGGGTCTCGTTAGATGGCAATCGTATTTTGAGAGACCCTAACTTGGAACGTTTTACGGTTACAAAAAAAGCGTAAAAAGAAGTTACAAAAAAAATAAAAATAAATAAATAAAAAAAGCCAAAAATAGTTGTCGTTTTATTAAGTTTATTTTGCTCTCAGCATATACATATACAATAATTAAATTCCCTGTGATAACAATAAAAATGATAATAAAAAATAAAAAAAATGACAGGAAAGGTGTCAATATAACATAAAAAAGCAAAATAAATAATAATAAAAAAAAAAATCAAGCACCCCTGTCCCCCCCATATTTGCGCGCAAAGACGAACGCAAGCATCGGTCTGGTGTCATATGTAAACAGCAATTGCAGCATGCATGTGAGGTATCACCACAAACATCAGATTGAGGACACTAATTCTTGCAGTAGACCTCCTCTGTAAATCTAAAGTGGTAACCTGTAAAGGCTTTTAAAGGCTTTTAACCTCCCTGGTGGTATGATTCTTTCCGATTTTAGGTGCTGAAAGCGATACAATTATTTTGCATGTAATTCTTAAGGACGAGCAGCCCAAACCAACTATTTACATATGGGTATGATAAAGTTTGAAACACAAAATCAAAAATTATAATATAATAAATAACTATAAATAAGTTAAAAAGTATATATATATATATATATATATATATATATATATATATACGTACATATATATATATATGTATACATATGTTATATATATATGTACGTATACATATATATATATATATATAAAGTACAGTAAAAAAGCAGGAAAGGGCACTGGGGGGTAAACTAATATCAGTTTATTTTATTTTGCAATGAAATCAGTGTGCTTGTGTGTATAACTTTTCAAATTTGCCGCCGGTTCCACCCCCTGCGAGCGTCACGTCGCAGGAGACGGAAGCCGGGGCTCTACGGCATCGAGCAGAAGATCCGGCCACCGTATGTCGAAAGGACACATCGCTGGATCCCGGTGACAAGGTAAGTAACCTCTACAAGGATCCAGCGATGCTCCCTGGCGGCACCCCGAGTGTGGCTCGGGGTTACCGCTTATGGCAGTGAAATCCCACCCCGAGCCACACTCGGGAATACCACCAGGGAGGTTAAAAATGTACGTAGATTGTTGCGGCTGCACGAGCGTGTGCAATTTTAAAGCATGTCATGTTTGGTAGCTATGTACTCCGCATAAGATCATCTTTTATATTTTACCAAACAATTGGGCAATATATAGTGTATTTGTGCATTACATCCGAAAAAAATTGCATTTGGAAAATCTCTGCGCAAATTTTTTTTCGGGGTCCTGTATGCGGCCGGACTGCCAAAAAGTCTCACACATGGGGTACCCCTATACTTAGGTGAAGCAGCAGAATGTACTTTAGAGTGTAATTCCACATATACCCATGGCATGCGTAAGCAATATATAATTTCAATGAAGACTTTGTGTAAACAAAATGTTGTTTTCTTATTTTTTTTTTTTTTCATTATTCAGTCACCTGTAACAAAAAAAAAAAATAATACTCAATGGGCTTAACATGCCTCTCAGAAAATTCCTTGGGGTGTCTACTTTCCAAAAAGGGGTAATTTGGGGGGGCTTGTACTGCCCTACCATTTTAGCTCTTCAAGAAATGAGATAGGCAGACAGAAAGTAAATGCTGCGTAAATTCCAGTATATACAGCATAGTTTGTAGACAGTATAACTTTTGCACAAACCAATAAATACACACATATTGAGATTTTTTTTTTTTTTATCAATGACATGTAGCTAAATACATTTTGGCCTAAATGTATGAAAAAAATTGAGTTTATTGGATATTTTTTATAAGAAAAGGTAGAAAATTTGATTTTTTTTCTCAACATTTTAGGTCTTTTTTCATTTAGATGGCAAAAAATAAAAAATGCAGAGGTGATCAAATACTACCAAAAGAAAGCTCTATTAGTGACAAAAAAAGGACATACAGTTTGTTTGGGTACAGCATTGCATGACTGGACAATTACCAGTTAAAATTAAGCAGTGGCAAATTGAAAAAAATGTCATTAAGGGGGCAAAACCTTCCGGTCCAGCAGTGGTTAAAGGATTGTGGCTTGGGAGGAGACAGGCTGAAGTTGATCTTGTACACTAGTAATGGGCTGTTTGTTGGCATGCAGCTATCCACCTTTTACATAGGCAGTTATAGCAAGCCTGGGTGAGCATGTCCTGAAAGCCTGCACTCGCTAGCAGTGGAGTCTCTAGACCTCCATATGTTGGCACTTGGAGCGATGTTCCACTGGTTTTTTGAGCTCACATCTTTTCAAGGGTTTGTTTTCATAGGTCCTCTCACTACCTCAGTTGTTGGTAAAAGTAAAGTAGATTGAACATATACAGGAGTGACTCAAAAATGTGATTATTATCTAAAGTTATTTTTTTTTTTTTCAGTAATTCAATTCAAAAAGTGAAACTCATTTAATTTATATAGAAGTGTTACACACAGAGTGATATATTTTAAACATTTCTTTCTTTTAATTTTGATGATTATGGCTTACAGCTAGTGAAAACCCAATATTTAGTATTTCAGAAAATTAGAATATTACATAAGACCAATAAAAAAAGGGATTTTTAATACAGAAATGTTGGCCATGTCATTTGCTGGTGTTGGTCCACTGTGTTTTATCAAGTCCAAAGTCAGAGCAGCCCTCTACCAGGAAATTCTAGAGCACTTCATGCTTCCCTCCCAGCTTTATGAAGATGCTGATTTCATTTTCCAGCAGGACTTGGCACCTGCCCACACTGCCAAATCTACCAATACCTTGTTTAATGATCATGGTATCACTGTGCTTGATTGGCCAGCAAACTCGCCTAACTTAAACCCCATAGAGAATCTGTGGGGTATTGTCAAGAGGAAGATGAGAGACACTAGATCCAACAATGCAGATGAGCTGAAGGCCACTATCAAAGAAACCTGGGCTTCCATAACACCTCAGCAGTGCCACAGGCTGATCTCCTCCACTGCACACTGCATTGATGCAGCAATACATGCAAAAGGACCCCAGACACAGAACTGATTGCATACTATACTATACTATACTGTACACAGACATACTTTTCAGTAGGCCAACATTTCTATATTAAAAATCATTTTTTTATTGATCTTAAATATTCTAATTTTCTGAGATACTGAATTCTGGGTTTTCACTAGCTGTAAGCCATAATCATCAAAATTAAAAGAACGAAATGCTTGAAATATATGTGTGTAACGCATCTATATAAAATAGATGTGTGTAACGCATCTATATAAAATATATGAGTTTCACTTTTTTAAATTGAATTATTGAAATAAATTAACTTTTTGATGATGTTCTAATTTTTTGAGATGCACCTGTATTATGCCACCACATTATAAACAGCCAGTTTATAAACTCCGCTTTTGTTGGGAAAACATTCCCCTCCTGGTGATTTATGTACATTGGCGGTTTAAAGGGTAACTACACTTTTGTTAGGAAAAAAGCATTCCCCTCTGGGTGATTTATGAACATTGCAGGGATTTTAACAAACTGTGTTTCAGATTCCTACATTTTGTTATTCTGAAGAAACAGATGAAAATAGGTGTTTGTTTGTTTGTTTGTTTGTTTGTGTCCATATGCAAATTAAATGTGAATGGGAGTTTAGAATTTTAGAATTATCAATCAGCTGCTGCACTTGCGGGGTTCTAATGAGGAAAGTGGCAGGGTCTGCATACCTTTAGATGTGATTTCCCTTTGGGAGTATCTCACTAAAAATGACAATATTGTTGCAGAAGATGCCAAAAATCTGACATGATTCTTAATGCAGACATCTGGGAAGATCAATAAGCCCATTACACAAGCAGGAATTTACATATCTGTGGGACATTCTGTACACCATCTGTGTACAGAATGCCTCCAGGTTGCTATATTGCATTGCACATTACAAAAAATTGAATCACTGTAGATTGGAAAGCAAACATAATTATTAATACCATTCAGTAACAATATGACATGTGTAACAATTGTATATGCTATATTTCTTTTTTATTTGCATAGTAAGGGTGTGTACATGTGAAAGCCTAAGTCAATGTCGCTCTGCAGACCACGCCCCCTGATCTGTTTTGCCCACCCATTGGGGCTTAATCATAGGGGTATGTCATAATGCACATGTGCCCTGGCACGCCCCCTGGGGCATGCAGTGGTGTGATCCCATGACTGCTGTGCTCTGTGGACACAGCGGTTCATGGCACTTGGTACCCAGCCGCTGTTAGTGGCCGGGGTATCAAGTAATCGCTATGACCAATCATAGCGATCACATGATTACAATGTAAGCAAAACTGTCATGAATAGCTGCCATTTATGACATCTTTTTTACTGTTGTGATGCTATGATTAGCCCACAGCTATCACATGGTACCTGGCACCCTGTATCATGTTATTACTGCTGTAACCAATCACAGATCACAATAGTAAGCGAGCTGTCATAAATTAAACTATTGGTTATAACAGTAATCATCACTATCATTAGCAAAAATAGTGTAAAAAAAAGAAAGTCCCTGATCACCCCCCCCCCCCCCCCCAATCAGTAGTATGGTGTAACTATGGTGATGACAGTATGTTAAAAAAAAAAGTAAAAAAGAAAAAAGAAAAAATATATATTTATTAATTAAATAAAAAATTATTATTATTATTATTATTATTATTATTATTATTTTAACATACTGTTATCAATCAGTATCCCTAATCACCACCACACTAGTTATATGATGATGCTGTACTGCACTGGTAACAGTATGTAAAAAAAACCCAGCGGTGATCAAATACCACCAAAGGAAAGCACTTTTGTGTGAATAAAAACTACTATAAATTTAATTTGCATACAGTGTTGCACGACCGAGCATGTGGCAGTTAAAGTTGCACAGTGCTGAACAGCACAAAATGCTCTGGTCATTAAGGGGGTAAAACCTTCTGCAGGTCAAGTGGTAAAAAAACAAATCAAGGTACATCAAGTTGGCCATCTGATGTCATAGGATGATCTTTGAAGTATAGAAAAAATACTTCAATCCTATTGTGTCATATTAGAAGTTGCTATTCACCAAAAGTAAGGAAACAAATGATTTTCAGTTACTTTAAAGTTGAAATACACTCAATGCACATTTTAATCAATCGTTTTTAGGACAAAATAAATGTAAAAGCACAGCTGATAAAAACAGTACATCTGAAATGGTGTCAACACACTCCAACAGAGACATTTTTTGTCACATTAAAAGAAAAAGAGAAAAAGAGAAATGGCTTTTTATTCCACTCTCCTGAAATTATTGCACCTAAACTGTTTGGTTTGGTTTTCCAGACTAATCATTAAATGGTGAAAAATCACTCTTAAACTCACGAAAACTGCCCTTGATTATAAATAATAGCCATGGATTGGAAGCTAAAAGCAGGCAAGAGCCCAGCCCTCAATCCAATTTATTCAGCAGCAATCCACATTCCATTTGTCTAGACTAAATATAGCAACGTTTACACAAGAAATCAATAGTACTTGCTGAGAGCACAGCAAAGGCATGAATATTTCATCAAACGCGGGGAGAGAGGGAATGATGGCAATCAGTTAGCTGACAGCTATGTAGAGGCTGACTGCGGCCCTCTGGATGAGTCACACCGGGCTGGACAATAGCTCCCTCCCTGCAACTTGCAATCATATTGAATGCTTCTTTCTATTTTTAACGGTAATTGTGTTGCAAGTGACAAAGCCTTATCATTTTGAAGTGAGAGATTTTCTTACATCTCCTATGACAGGATAATACGCTCGGCAAGGAGCAATAATAGCAACTCAATACAGCTTGCTGCGCACACGTCTCTTTTGTACCGACGTGCTGCGTCACATCGCCAAGTCACAAACAAAGGGGCACCACTTTTTCATACACAGCTTAATTATATTAATTAACGTGGTAACCTTTGAATTAGCCAAAGGAGAACCATCTGTCTATGTGTATGAGCACCCAGACACTTAACCCTTCTCAGTTTTCAGCAAAACACAGTCAATTCAGATAACAGGTTTTGAACATTTATTTTGAAATACCTTTTTTTACTCCCTAAAATTAATGAGATTAACATATGTGTAAATGATTTGTGATTCAATAAATGGAAGTGTGGTGCAACAACTAGACTTAGCACATATGGTGGAGGTCATGGGATAGGATTGAAAAGCTACCCCAGGGTTTAGGCATCATCTCTTTACTCTACAATACTGTAATCAATACTTAATTCTCATCTACTCAAGCCTTTGTTAGAAAATGTGAACAATACTTAGATGTGTCTCTGGGAGTGGAGCTGGTGAAGCTGTGGACTCTGAAATACAACTGAAACATGTTCTCAGAAAATGATTATGCTAAAAACAAACTATACATTAATAACACAGTGGTACATTACCTACACTTAATTTTCTAAGTCAATCATCTCAATGTTCAACCTGTCTACTTGCAAGATGACTATGATCTAGGGTACCTCAATCCATTACATAAAAAATATTAGGTAAAAATATACATGTATAACACAGCGGTACAGTACTTTACTTACACTTATTGTTATTTTTTTTCTGAGCCACCTATCTCAATGTTCAACCTGTCTACTTGCAAGATGACTATGATCTAGGGTACATCGAATGGCACAAAGCCCTTGAGCACCCATTACGTAAAAAATAATAGGTAAAAATATACATGTATAACACAGTAGTACTTTACCTACACTTATTGTTATTTTTTTTCTGAGCCACCTATCCTAATGCTCAACCTGACCATTAGCAAGATGACTATGAACTTGTGGTTCAATAAATGGAAGTGTGGTACAACAACTAGACTAGTAGATATGGTGGGGGTCATGGGGTAGAATTGGAAAGCTAGCCCAGGGTTTTGTGTTCATATTTTAATGCTACGATACTGTAGTCAATACTTAATTCTTAACTACTCAAGCCTATGTTAAAGTGGTTGTTACCCTAAAAAAGTGCTCCTGTTTCTTTAAAATATGATCAATAGCATAGTGCTGTTGCATTGTCATTTGTCCCTTTGTTTTATCTAAAATACCTGGTTGATCCTGCCAGTTCCTGTGTCCCCCTCTGTGTGCTGACCACAGTATTCATGGCTGCTGAGCCCTGATCACCGTGGTCAGCCTGCGTGCCTCCATCACACGTAGTGTTCTGAGTGTCTCTTCCTCTCCCCTCTCCCCCTCCCTTCTTGTCTGTCAGCTCCAGTCTGTGTCTCCAGAGCCAATCTCCTCCGAACCCCTCCCCTCTCTTCCTGCCTCCATTGCAATGCATTACATAACACAACGCCTTGTATCTTCTCTGATTTAGCAAAATAGTCACTGAGGGTGGTCACATGATCTGCCTCTACTGGCTGGCTGACATCACTGGGGAATCTCAGCCCCTCCCACTGCTGTTCTTAGATTGAGGAAGCAGAGCAGAGGGAGATCATGTGACTGCACAGAGAAGCTGTGAAAAAAGGTATTTAGGATTATAATTTAAAAGAAACACACACTGCACTTTATATCTTGCAAAAAAAAAAAAAAAAAAAAACAGAGATGATACAAGTAATTGTGTTATGTGACTTTACAACCTCTTTAACAAATGAGAATAAGTAGGTATGTCTCTGGGAGTTGAGCTGTGGACTCTGAAATAAAACTAAAACATGTTCACAGAAATCACACAATATACATTGATAACACAGTGGTACTTTACCTACACCTATTTTTCTAAGCCACTAATCCCAATGTTCAACCTACCAACTAGCAAGATGACTATGAACTACAGTACATCAAATGGCACACGGCCCTTGAGCACCCAATATGTAAAAACTCTAGGTAAATGTTACTAAATAGAAAAACAGAAGGAATTAAAATTTCAACATAAACAGAAGTTACATATATTTACAATAGTCAAACAAGTTATCACCAAGTCCTAGAAACCAAAAAAATATTATAGTTTGCTTATGCAAGGACATGTAAAACTTGGATGATGATAAGCTAAAACAATGACAAAAAATTAAGGCTTACAATGGTAAAGATAAGGGAACCCTGAGTTAAATATTGCTTACCTCTAAAGCTAACCATACACTGACCAAAATTCAGTCATTTGATCAACTTCTTTCAAAAGGAGCAGGACACATTGAAAAATTTCTCTTAATCAGCATCTGCAGCCAATAAACTGCAGCTGCTGATCAGTGTATTTTCACAGCGGCAGGTGCCGCTATCAGAATTCAGTGTCCTAGCAGAGGAGGATTCCTCTATCTATCTACCTACTTTGTGTGGATGGAGGAATCTGTTTAGCCTGGTAGCTGAATTAAATAAAAAAAAAAAAAAAAAAACCATGTATCGCCAGCTTAAACTTAGGCACCCATCTTCTTACTCTTGGATTGGACATTGTTACCAGCCTCTTGAGACAAAGTAAACCCCTGGTATACTAACCCCTATATTTCCTAGTATCTTCCCTTCCTTCTGCTTCATTGTCCCTTCCCAATTCGCTTTCTAATCTCCTGACTCTATTTTACTTTAGAAGATTATACAAGACAGAAGTATTTTTGAATAGAGATGATCGAACTTTTCAAAAGTTCAGTTTGGCCAGAACATCCGAACTTCCCGAAAGTTCGGCCCGAATTTCAGAACCCCATTGAAATCAATGGGACCCGAACTTCGGTAATCAAAAAACACCATTTTGAAGCCCTAAAACCCAATAAATGCCCCTAAAAAGTGCATAGGGTTCTGGGTCATACCCCAGGGACTATTAATCACACAAAATAAGTTCTTAAAAATTGTCATTTTTTGATAGAGAGCCAATTATTGAAAAAAAAAAAAAAATTCTTTGGATTTATTATCTGGGGGGTCTAAAAAGTGTACCTGTGACATTTAAGCTCTGTAGCATGTCCAGAACCATAGAAAAAAGATTGTTTGTATTTTGTCACTTATAGAACAGGTTAGTGGCTTCTCTCTTTTCACACCTTGCCGGTTTAGTAGCAAGCGTTTTTTTTGGGCATTTTTTGGGGTCTTTTGAGGCAGGCAAAACATCTGAACATGTGTATAGGGGGTATATATACACACCCCATGTATGTATATATACACCTAGACATATATAGGTGTGATAGTAGCAGAAATATATGCTTGCGCTAATGAAATCATTTACACTAATATGGCTCCGCTCCTATCACACCTATATATGTCTAAGTGTAAAATACATATAAGTATGTGTGTATATATACCACTATACACAAGTTCAGATGTTTTGCCTGCCTCCAAAGAACCCAAACAAAATGCCCAAAAAAACACTAGCGCCAAAAAAAAAAAAACGCCCAGGTGTGTTGTTGCAGGCATTTTTTTGGGGTTTTTGGAGGCAGGCAAAACATCTGAACTTGTGTATACGGGTATATATACACACATACTTATATGTATTTTACACTTAGACATATATAGGTGTTATAGGAGCAGAGCCATATTAGTGTTAATTATTTCATTAGCGCAAGCATATATTTCTGCTACTATCACACCTATATATGTCTAAGTGTATATATACATATAAGTATGTGTGTATATATACCGTATACACAAGTTCAGATGTTTTGCCTGCCTCCAAAAACCCCCAAAAAATGCCTGCAACAACACACCTGTGCGTTTTTTTTTTTTGACGCTAGCGTTTTTTTGGCCATTTTCTTGGGTTCTTTGGAGGCAGGCAAAACATCTGAACTTGTGTATAGTGGTATATATATACACACATATTTATATGTATATATACACCTAGACATATATAGGTGTGATAGGAGCGTAACTATATTGGTGTTAATTATTTCATTAGCGCAAGTAGTGTTTTCTGCTCCTTTCACACCTATATATGTGCAGGTGTATATATACATACATGGGTGTGTATATATACCCCCTATACACATGTTCAGATGTCATGCCTGACTCCAAATGTGCTCAAAAAATCACTATAGACGCCTGCAGCCAAAAAGCAAGCTGACAGGGGCGAAGCCATATTACTGCAGCGAAAGTGACTTGAGAAAAACTAGCTTTTCTCTATAGCGGTCACCCTGATATGGAAGGGTTTGGTCACCCTGCCATAGCAGTCACTGTCAGTTCACCCTACACTACATTACGGTCACCCTGATATGGAAGGGTTTGGTCACCCTGCCATAGCAGTCAGTTAACCCTACACTACCTTACGGTCACCCTGACACTTCACACTTTCCCTACAGAAACAAAATGTTTGCATCTAACTAAAGTGTAAAAGAGCACCCTAACTACACTAGATATCCCTTTCCTCACACTAATAAATGCTAAATGACACTTTTAAAGTAAAATTAACAGAACTGCTTCCACTCTCTTCCATGTCCCTGTATAACAATGCTAGGAATTTGGCGGGGGCTATCTTATATACTGGGGGGGCGTATTCACTAATGATTGGACTATGGACCCCCTAGTCACTCCAGTCACATTCCTAGCATTCTCCTGCCCCCTCAATTGGCTTTTGCTAATGGTTCTGGTCCAATCACAGGCTTTTAAAGCCCATTTCCTGAACCATTGCATTTTGGTCGGTTCTGGTTGCCGAATTCCGAACTTTTTCAGCAAAAAGTTCTAAATTCGGCCGAACCTCGAACACCCAATGTTCAGGTCGAACCGATGGTCGACCCGAACCATTCGATCATCCCTATTTTTGAACAGTATCTATTATGCTAGCCAAAGAATAGATTATAGCTTTTACCCTACATTTATATATTTACTAAATCAGTCAGTACAGATAGTCATCTATGTTGCTTTGCTATTTCCTGGTGCTGGTATTTTTGCTTTTACCAAGTTGAATGGTCCTGGTTTAAATACTTACAGTTGGAGCGGGGTGTCCTAAGGCACATTTGAGGCATCTGTGCTGCAATTAGCTATCTTGGCCATTTATTGTCTAATATTTTGCTTTATGGATCTGCTGGAAAGCATTTCCCTCCTACACTAGGTACTGGGCTCATACAAGGCTATGAGAAAACACTGAGGATCTTCCTCCTGCAAGTGCTGAGCTTAAGCTTGCATATCAGCAAAATGTGAGCTTTTACAAACTAATCTCGCCCCACTTTTTCCCACCTGAGATTCACTTTTGATGAATGAATCTTGATTTGCAGGCATCTTGCATCATACAATAACCACCTAACTGCTTTTTAATCTCTGTACAGCTGTTACATATGCAATTCATCATTAAGGTAGACAAATAGATAGGCAAATTGCGGAATGATAACAAGAGACACATCCATATTGTGAAACACATCTAAAAACATAAATAAGACATGTACAAGTTACAAAAGTTTATATCAAACATTGGTGTAAATTATAGGAAACACAATAGTAGACAAAAACCTTCATCTAACTTTATCCAGTTGAGTGATAATTCAAACAACTATCCAACAGTGCTTTCAATACATCCCATGGCTGCCTTCCAAAAAAAGACCATGATAAAAACACAAATAATAGTAAATCTAAACAGCTGCACTCCAGTTAGAACTGGAGAAATCTAATTTTCCGTCTTCTGTACAATGCACATTTATAATGACATTAAGAAAAAAAAAAAAAAAACAACTGTTATTTCAATAAACACCATGGAGTAACTCCATAAAAGTTTCACTTTTGCCTGCTACAAAATACAATTAAAACTTTTTGTTCTAGATTTTATTAATCATATAATGAATCTTTGATTACTCTGTTATTGTAAGGTGGTAGTGCAGAAGCTTTCAATGCACACTTTCTGGAGACCAAATTATCCATCCCTTCATGTAGAGATATCAGAACTGTTTATGGCATGGAAGGATTGGCTTTTGCCAAGCAGGCAACAATCATGCCCACTGCAGCCCTCTGAAAGCTGGTAATTATGACTCTAGCTATTCTTCAGCATTCTGACATATCACTTCAGCTACTGATCCAGATCACTGATACATCACTCAAGGCACACCCCTAAGCAACTGACATCATTTTAGCCACTCCCTCAAGACGCTGACATTTCACTTTAGCTGCTATACCGGGTAACTTACTTCATCAATCCAGCCTCTCTTCCTAGCTGCTTATGTATTGCCTTTGCCTTATCAATAATGCCACAGCCCTATGCCTTTATCATGGCATGTGCAGGAAAACTATTGATTCAAAAAACAGGGGACTTGTGGAACAGATAGAAAGGCAATTATAGGCAATTATAAGGCAATTATATTTTTAGATATGCCAGGTGAGCTTCAAGTAAAGTACACATTTTACAACTTCACTTCTGCAAGCATTTTATTTAGATGTAGAAAAGTTAAAGACATACGTTGACACCTCTATTTTACTGAAAATGTAGATAGCCAGGTTTTAATTAATTTTCTACAGTTGGATGGCATTTGCTGACATTTTCTATTTGGTTTTGAAAAAAATTGTAATCTGATAAAAGAATTGTCAAACCAGTGACTGGAGCTGTCCTTCACTCCATCCTCATGAAGGGGGCCCCTTGGCACCAAGAAATGCTTTGGCTTTCCATTTTAAGAAAAACATTTCTTGGTTTAACATAACAATTTTGGTGCTTTCCCTTATATACCTCTAGTCTTCCGGAGAAAAAGGACAAAACTTTAGGCAAGGTGCCTAAAATAAATCCTATATACTGGAAATCCAGTGCTTAACACACCTATACTCTCTCTTTTGCCTGACGACCACTGTTTATTGGACTGAAAGTAAGGCAAAATATGACATTTAGAATTTTCAGCAGAAGAATAAATTGTGAGTCCATCAAGTTAAACCTTGAACTTGAATTTAGAATTTAGAATTGTCAGCAGAAGAATAAATTGGAAGTCCATCAAGTTAAACCTTGAACTTGAATTTAGAATTTTCAGCAGAAGAATAAATTAGAAGTCCATCAAGTTAAACCTTTAACTTGAATTTAGAATTTTCAGCAGAAGAATAAATTGGAAGTCCATCAAGTTAAACCTTGAACTTGAATTTAAAATTTAGAAATTTCAGCAGAAGAATAAATTGGAAGTCCATCAAGTTAAACCTCTTACAAATGTGCCCTACTAATGGCTGTGAAGCATATGTTTTTTTATTACTACACCTTTTTAAACCCATGCAAAATTATCAAATGTGTACATGGACTTGAACCTCATTTACTTTCACAGACTACTATTTCAGTTACGAAAAAAATTGTTAGCAAACATTTACCATTATAGGAGTGAAGTTTACTTTTTTCCAGAAACATTTTAGGCGTTTGAGCCCTGATATCGTTGGTGAAAGAGAAAAAATGGTGGGTTTGTACTAACTTTAACATTTTTAGTAGCCATAATCTTTATATAGATATCAATAATTGTTGTTTCTATGATGATCCATTAAAAATGTATTCATGACGTAAGTTTTTTTCTTTTATTGAAACAGTAGTCTGAGAAAATGGACAAGGTTCAAGTCCATGTAATCTTTTAGATATTTTGCAAAATGGTTCTATTTATTTTTTTCCATAGACTCTCTCTGCAAATTTCCCAGTTCATAATCTGTTTACCAATAAATGTAAAATTAATTATTCATTTTTGTTTGCTTTTTTGTTATAATGTGGGGCGGCAGACCTGGAGTATGTTACACATTACACCCTAAATATGGGTTTAATGTGTAACATGCTCCAAAAGGTAAACGTATTCTTTAACCACCTCCCACCCGGGCCATAGTACATATACATACGGCCGGGTGGGAGTCTCGTCCTTCTGAATGGACGTTCCGGAACGTCCTTCAGAAGGAGAGAGATCGCGCCGCCGCGGGCACGCGCAGCGGCGCGATCTCGATGTGCCTGTGTCCCTAGGACACAGAGCAACAAGCCTCGGCAGGAGGGCCCTGTGATTGGCCCTCCTGATCACATGACGGCTGTGACCAATCACAGCCGTCATGTAATGTCAATACAGCCGTTGTAACGGCTTCGATCTCTTCTCCTCCTGACAGATCCTGTCAGTGAGGAGAAGAGAAGAGGATCAATTCTGCAGCTGGGGTGATCAGTGAGTATTTCTAATTACTCACTGATCACAGGGGGGGGTCTGTTCTGGTAATCAGATGATTGATTACCAGTGCAGCCCTGGGGGGAGGGGATGCCACTAGAGCCACCAGGGATGCCCACCCATGACCACCAGGGATGGCCACCAGGGATGGCAAACAGGGCTCAGAGAGCCTGCCAGTGGTGCCCCCCTATCAGTGCTGCCCACCAATGCCATCTATCAGTGCTGCCCACCAGTGCCCGTTATTGCCATCTTTCAGTGCCGCCCACTAGTGCCCATTATTGCCCACCAGTGCTGCCTATCAGTGCCCGTCAGTGCCCCCCATCAGTGCCGATCAGTGCTGCCCATCAGTGCCACCCATCAGTGCCCATCAGTGCCGCCTATCAGTGCCCATCAGTGCCGCCGATCAGTGCCCATCAGTGCTGCCTATCAGTGCCCATCAGCGCTGCCTATCAGTGCCCACCAGCGCTGCATATCAGTGCTATCTATCAGTGCCACATATCAGTGCCCATCAGTGCTGCATATCAGTGCTACCTATCAGTGCCCATCAGTGCTGCATATCAGTGCCACCCCATCAGTGCCACCCCATCAGTGTCTCCTCATCAGTGCCTGTCAGTGCGGCGTCATCAGTGCTCATCAGTGCAGGAAAAAACGTATCTATTTACAAAATTTTATAACCTAAACAAAAATTTTTTTTTTTTTTCAAACTTTTCGGCCTTTTTTTATTTGTGCACCAAAAAAGAAAAAACCTGGCGGTGATCAAATACCACCAAAAGAAAGCTCTATTTGTGGGGAAAAAATGACATAAATTTGGTTTAGGTACAGTGTTGCATGACCGCGCAATTGTCATTCAAAATGCAACAGCGCTAAAAGCTGAAAATTGGTCTGGGAAGGAAGGGGGTTTAAGTGCCCTGTATTGAGGTGGTTAAATCATATGTGCAACAAAAACACAGCGCTGAAACAGTGTAAACATCTTAAATAATGTGACAAAGAATAGTCCAAATAAACGTGTCTAATTTCACGTAGAAAAAAATATATAATATATCCAATCCCATTGATAAATTAAACAATAATTCAATATTTGAAATAAGCAAGTGTCCAGTGAAAAAAATTGTGATCACATGTGACCAATAATATAAAAAACCTTCCAAGTGGATTCTTGTGAACCGTGGTTCCAAAGTGCACTCTTCCCCACAAGTGAGTCCACTTACCAGAAGGCGTGGACCCCTAAACCATACGGCATAGGAGTCTAAAAGGCTTGGCAAGTGGATAAAGATGGGGCCCCTTTAAGATGTTCTCTCCTCAATGCGGGAAGATAAACAGAAAGATCCTATGGTATAGTACGTTTTCAACAGGTTTATTTAATTAATAAAAGCTTCTGGATATGCACTTACAATATATTGGTATTTTACTCATCAATAGTCCCCGGCATAAGTGGAACGATCATACAGTGCTATTCTGCTGCAACAAACGGCGTGCGTTCCAGCGCACTTCCGCTTGCGTTCCACCGCACCGGAAGTAACGCCGTACGTTGATGTGAAGGCCAGAATTATGTTGACGCGTTTTGCTTTTCCCAGTGGGCGTTTTCAAAGACATTGGGAGGGGAGAAACGCATCAACGTAATTCCGTAAAAAACGTACTATACATCTGGGATCTTTCTGTTTATCTTCCCGCATTGAGGAGAGGACATCTTAAAGGGGCCCCATCTTTATCCACGTGCCAAGCCTTTTAGACCCCTGTGCTGTATGGTTTAGGGGTCCACACCTTCTGGTAAGTGGACTCTCTTGTGGGGAAGAGTGTACTTTGGAACCACGGTTCACAAGAATCCACTTGGAAGTTTTTTTGTATTATTGGTCACATGTGATCACAATTTTTTTCACTGGACACTTGTTTATTTCAAATATTGAATTATTGTTTAATTTATCACTGGGATTAGATATATTAAATATTTTTTTCACAGATCTACGTGAAATTAGACACGTTTATTTGGACTATTCTTTGTCACATTATTTAAGATCTTTACACTGTTTCAGCGCTGTATTTTTGTTGCACATATGTTTTTTCACTTGGTGATGAGCAGCAGCGGCAGTATCATTTAAATAATTTAACATTATTTTTGTTGCTTAGCGCAGGGTGGACTTTTTTAAGTAATTTATCACAGTATTCTTTAAATCGCTTTCAAATGAGCACTACTGATGGTTGTAAAGTGTACATTTTAAGTATAGGTCTACTTTAAAGTGCATTTTACCTACACATTAGAAAGCCTTTTCTATGCTATAATTCATGGAAAACATTCTATACTCAGGGCTTCCTAAGGTGAACTAGGTGAGCTTGATGCACAGTCATCAGTAATCAGGCCAAAAATAAACATTTTTTTTCCCGCTAAATGAATAAAATCATACTTACATTGATGTTCAGTAGAATATAAAAAAATGCCTTGAAGTCCTCTTTTAAAGGCTTAGGATTTATTTAATTATAGGTTAATGCAGTCAACATTCACAGCCCTTCCAATTTTTAACTCTGCGCTTGGACCACCCCAACAAAACTGTGTTATTAATACCAATGTAATGTAACATTAATGCACTGTTATTAGCATTGGCATAGAAACTAAAAGACTATAAGGTTTCCTAATAATTCCTTGTTTGACACACAAGACATTTTGCGAAAAAAGTATTCTATACACTTCAGCAGCCTAGAGATTTAACAGGACTCAGCTTTCACTATGATATTCTTCTGATTATGAAGAAGTGAATTTTAAAAAAAAATTGTATTTTTAGAATGACAGATATAATGTATAATATTTATGTTCAAAGAACCGTTCCCATTTCCTCTCCTCAGATTCACATGTAGTCATTTTTTGGCTCCATAGAGTAAATACATAAGTCAATATCATCTTCAGCTTCTCATAGGCACTTCCAAGGGTGTCTATAGGGTCTATGGATGCAGCAATATTTGGTCAGAGGGGAGGGATTTATTGTTGCGAGACCATACCCATCAACACCTCCCTTAATAGTATTTCCATATATAAACTGGCTGGAGAATAGGTGGTTTTGCACTGTCAAAAAAAGGAATTCCCCTAAGGCTATTATGTCCGACAGCAGGGTAACACCCTCCTCCTCCTTCCTGATGCCAGCCATTCCTTTACCTGATATCTTTGGCCCCAGAACACATGGCATTGGTTGCCCCCACCCGTCTAACAGTTTAGACTATATCATACAGAGGCTCCTTGTGAGCTCAGTGGGAATTTGGTAGAAATAATATTGTTAAGAATTACTATAAATGTCCTTTTTTGAACCCTTCTTTCCTCTTATAGTTCATATCTTCATTATAGCTGGGTGGTGTAACCTGCTTCAATTCTTAGTTTCTGGGTACAGGTCCTGCATTTCTCTCTACTGCGAGTGTTACTTATTATAATTTTATTTATTAGAACTTCACATTTGATATTTTATATTGTGGTTTTTACCATGTAACTAAATATTAAGAAACAAAGAGAATCCTGTAGCCAATTGTTTGTTCGGCAAAATAATTATTTTTTTTTTAAATCTTCATCTGCGAAGCTTTGCTAAGCTTTTCTTCAAGGCTAATACAAATACAATAGTGCTGTCTAGGCCAGCTGCACTTCATCACTGAACTCATCATACTCAGTTGTCAGGCCTTTGACTCTAATTGTTTAGATTGCAGTTGACACTATAATTGGCCACTATTACAATTTCATGTGTTAATTGGTTAAAATTAAGGCAAAAAACATAAATTTTAGGTGCAAACAGTTAAAATCTATACACTTTTCCACCAAAAAAAAAAAAAAAAAAAAAAGATTTTAGCCGTAACACAGGAAAGGAACATTTTTTTTTTTTTCTATAAAGTCATATTTGAGGTAAATTAAATATGAGCTGGCAGTTAAAGAAGCCTTTATTTATTCATTTTAGGTAATAAGGTCTGTGTATAATATTGTACTTACCTTGGCACTATTGACTTTCATTAGAGTACCCTACATTTCTTTGGTGGTCTCCTTCCCTCACTATATATCTCTGTCTGTCTGATATTGGAAGGTTCTCTGTTCATGACAACAGGGCTGACAGGCATTAAAAAAGCAAGCAGAGAGGGGAAGAGCTCACCAGAGGATCTGCATAGATGTCATTAAAAAAAAAAAAAAATTATATTTTCTTTAAATAATTTAAATTTCCTTAATAAACAGATGTTAATGGCATTCATCATAGGTGTTTTTGAAGGGGGGCGTTAGGGTTACCCCCAAAAACAAACACAGTATGGCTGAGGGGGAATGAGACTAATGCCTCGTACACACGCAACGATTGTTGGCTGTGAATTTCGGCTTGTTAGTATGATGCTTCCAACAACCGACTGCGTCTTTTCGGCCGAATAAAATCTGGTGTGCAGGCTATAAAATTTTTGTTGGCCGTCAACACAATTTTCCGTCAGTCAGTACAGATTTCGGCAGACAAAAATCTGATGAGCAAGACTGGGCATGCTCAGAGAAGAAAGAACACACGGAAAGTAAACCAGCACATGACATCACTTCTGAAGTTGGTTTTTGTTGGCCGAGAAAATTTGTGTGCAGTCTAGAGCACATTTCAACCAACACAACAACACTGGACAAAAGTCGACCGATCGGTCGGCCGATAATCATTGCGTGTGTACGAGGCATAAGTCTACCCTCTAATTCGATGACATCGTCAGTGGATAAGAAGCATGTGATTTAAAGGGTAACTCCACTTTTGTGGGTAAAAAAAAATAGCAAATAAAGAAAAAATAATATAGCGTATACAATTGTGACAGAAGTCATATTGTAATTGAATGTTATTAAAAATCACCTTTCCTTTTCAATCTGCAGCTCTATAATTTTCTGAAAATGCAATGCAATATGGCTACCTGGAGGTGTTCTGTACACAGAATGTATACTGACCACACCCCAGAAACATCATTTCCTGCTTGTGTGATTGGCTCACCAATTTTCCCAGAGGTCTGCCCTAAGATACAAGTCAGTTTTCAGGCATCCCCTGCAACAAAAATGTCATTTTTGGTGAGATAATTCCAAAAGGAAATCACGTCTAAAGGGATGCAGACCATGTCATTTTCCTCATTAGAGCCATGCAGGTGCACAGCTGATTGATAATTATGACACCCCTTCCATTGGGCTCAGTTTCCCCCACAAATTCAGACAAAAATACAGGGATTTCTTCAGAATAACAAAAGGTAGGAATCTGCAACAAAGTTAAAATCCCTGCAATGTACTAAGATCACCCAGAGGGGAATGTTTTTTCTCAACGAAAGTGGAGTTACGCTTTAATAATACTGCTTTGGCTGTGGTGAAGGAGCAATATTAAAGCAGTGTTTCTTGAACACTGATTTGTGTTATTCATGAAGCAGACACAATGCCATGCTTCCATCTCACCAGGCACAAAGGTAAAATAATGCAAAGGTTCCTGGTGCTTATTCTAGCATTAAGACTTCTCTGTATTACCAGCTTGGTGGTTTTAAAGACAGATAACAGCAAATGACTGTCAGGCCAAGGACAGATTTTAATGAATTAATTAATCCATGTATTAATACTGGTCTATAAGAACAAGAGCAGCATTACATTTGTCGACTTTTCAGATATTTTGCTTTAAATGTGTCATGTTCGTGTTCTTTCTAAGTACTTAACATGGCAATGCTTATGTGGCTGTTAGTGTAAATGATGGTATAGAATAGTTTCAAGTCTGTCCTTGTGATTTTCTGCCCATGACAGCTATCTGCTATGTCACTATACATTATGTAATGTACCCTTTCTGCTAAATTACTGTGGCTCAAATTTTCACCCAACAAAAGTCCCCAGAGGATAAAAATCACCTTCTCCACTGCACAAAGGTATTAACGCACAATGCAGCTACAGCAAAGTATAATGATTAATGCTTTCATATCCCTGTAATTTTGAGCACAGTTTGCTCTTGATGTTTTGGCTGCAGTTTCTTAAGTCTAGAGGCTTTCCAACCCTTGTATGTTCCTGTTTTCATTCTGCATTTTTGGATTTAAATATTTTATAAAAAAACCTATATTGTGGTAATCTTTATACATAAACACGTTGTTTAATGGGAAAATGGTCATGCCACCTTGCAAACTCACTAACTTCTACAAATACTTATCAAAAAGTAAGAAGAAAAAGCACACCCCACAGATCTGGTAGTTATGATTGGGCTTATGCAGAAGTTTAATCATTTGGGGCTTACTAAGGATCTCAGCTTTCCCTTGACCCTCTACTTGTCCCATCAATAGGAACTCCTATATTATGACCCTAAAGTTTCTGAAAGCACCCCCTCCCCATCCAATGAAGAGAGATAACACCACTCAGGGTAGTCAAAGTCCACGACCTCGGCTCGCCACCAGGAGAAGCATAAAAGAAGAAAACGGTCGCACACCACAACGGGATCCAATAAAGAAAAAGAAAAGTTCTTTATTCACAGAAGTGGTACAAGGTACAGCAGGGTAGGAAAGTAGACGCGTTTCACACGACTGCTACGTGCTTGTTCACTACCACAACAAGCACGTAGCAGTCGTGTGAAATGCGTCTACTGTAATGGTGTGCAGCCATTTTCTTCTTTCATCCCTCCCCATCCACACATTATACAGCAACTGACTAATGACTACTTTGAAATCTTGATTCACTAATTCAGAACAAGAATTCAGAGAAGCATTCTGACTTTTCTGACCTGCATACTTATTTCAGATGACCGAGGCACAGTGGCTAAATGGTCACCATTTCCATCTAGCAGCACTGGGGTCATTGGTTTGAATACCAACCATGAAATTACCGGCCTGGAGTTTGTATGTTATCCCTGTGCCTGCATCGGTTTCCTCTGGGTGCTCTGGTTTCCTCCCACACTCCAAAGACATGCAGGTAGGTTAATCGACTCCTGTCTAAATTGGTCCTAGTATATGTATGTATTAATGTGAGTTAAGGACCTTTAACTGTACGCGCCTTGAGTACAGGGACTGATGTGAATGTACAATATATATGGAAAGTGCTGCGTAAATTCACAGCGCTATATAAGTACCTGTAACAAATAAATAATAAAATAAATGAGTCAGATAGTATGGAAATCAGCGGGTCAAAGTCTTCAGTGGTAGCCTCCAAGTTCCTCTTGGATTCTATAACCTCTGTGCTAACTCTTTTAGAGTTATCGATACCAAGTAATGTAAGGGCCTACCCAATAAATCCATTCAGTCTTTAATTATTTAGGGAAGTCTTTTCAGTACATAGCTATTGGTAGAGCTAAAGCAGATTGTGAGCTTTAGAAAAGGATTGCTGGATTCCAGTCAAACAGGTACAGAGATGGAATGCATCCATGGGAGCAGTTTTACCTGCCAATGATTTTGTACAGAGCAGCCCTGATCCTCCTTTTCTCAGGACTCCGCTGGCGCTTTGTGCCCCCCCCCCTCTTGCTGAGTGCCCCCATAGAAAGCAGCTTGCTATGGGGGTACTCATACATGGTTGCTCCTTAGCCCTGCTCTGTGTGTCCATTGACACACAGAATGGGGCTCAGCCCCACCCCCGATCCCTTTTTACTGGCTGTAATTGACTGCTGCATCTAAGCCAATGAAAAGGGAGAGAGAAGAGAGGGCATCTGCTCTTGCGCACATTGCTGGATCAAGGTTGGGCTCAAGTAAGTATTAGGGGGTGCACTGGGGGGGTGCACACAGAAGGCTTTTTACCTTCATGCATAGAATGCATAAAGGTAAAAAAAAAACCTTCAGCCTTTCAACCACTTTAAGCAGCCCTGTCTGACAGGACAAAAGACGTGGATTTTCTCTGCAGCAGACATCTAACACTTACTGTCCTTGCCCCCCTAGTGAAAGGAGAAGCAGCAGACTAATGAGCATTTTTCCCCTATCACTCCAAAGGTGTGTGCAGCCTATTGCATTAGGGTGTTCACCCCAAAGCTCAAACACACATCTTTCTCTGCAGCCTCAGCTGCACAGGGCAGTGAATGAATGGGAAGTGCTCTGTGCTGAATGGCTTCCTGTTCATTCCAAAACTAAAGCATTGTAAACACAGTTAACTATGCTTCAGTTACAGGTTACATTGACAAGTATGTTTACTATGTTCATTTAGAAAAGGAAGGGGCTGGTAAATTACATATTTACTAGCCCCTTCCCCCACTCTCCATCCTGAATCATACCCAGTAGCAGCCGAGGGGAGAGGAGGGAAGCCAGCAGCACTGCGGGATGGGGGGACCAACAAGGGGGGGGGAGGGCCTGGGCAGTAGGGGGAATCAGCACCGCACAAACTGATTAGGGTGTGCCCAGGCACACCCCTTGTGCATGCCTATGCTCTGCTCTCCCCTTTTATCAGCATACTCATTGCTAGCATGCAAGCACATAAAGTGTTACTAAACCCACAACAGTAAAATCAGTCCCTATATGTAGTAAAGCATGCATGTTGTACTCACTGTGGAACCTAAGGGGTTAATCCTTTGCATTATATATAAGTGCTGTTTTATCATGTCTCTTTGATCCTCCTCTTCTTTCACTGTCTCCAAAAAAATACCCTGATTTTTACAGAGCCAGGGGACAGGCTGCACATGCTCAGTTCGGTGTGTATTGCTAGAGAGCTTTTTTTTTCTTGGGGGAGTGCATGTGATCAGCACAGGGCCAATCAGCACTGTCCAGACATGTTCAGACAGAGAATCAGGGGAGAATGAAAACTCCTCCTACAAGCTTTACTAGGAACTGATACATGTCACAAGGCTGCAATATACTGCTAATGAGAAAAGGTATTTATCCATTTATATTTACAAAAATAATTGCATCTCCATGTTCTGTGTTCTGTGGAAGACCAGATATAGTGACTGCAGGTTCTGAGTTTAGTAATACTTTAAGCATTACTGATTGACTCATTATGCTCCTCCTCCTCCCCCTCCCAGTCTGAGCTCTGTTGTCCAGATGAGAGCAAGAGGCCCATAACAAAAGTCAAAGTTCTTACACCGCATGCATTTAAAAAAAAGTACATGCGATTTGTTAACTTTGTTTCTACTTCTTCAAAAAACTTTTATTGTGAAAAAGTAAAAAAGTGCATGCAATTATTTAATAATGAGTACAGAGATGCATTCATTTGTGTCATTTATATCTGTCTGGAACATTCACGGTAAGCCCCACCTCTCCGGAATTTTCAATGCCAAGATCAGGACAGGCAAGATTTGTGTAATTTTCTGTGTAAGCGTACTAAAACATGTTCAGGTGCAATTTCACATACTCGCTACAGCCTACAAAAGCTGAGATTTTGTTATAAAAAAAAAGTTTCACATCCCTTTTCTGTACATTTGATGTCATGCCTTTATTATTTGGCTCCTTTGGTTCCCAAGAACAGATAGTTTAATAAACAGAGCAGAATTTTAGCAAAACGTCAGATTTAATCATTTAGAACCGCATCCAGAACAATCATTCATATATAATTTATAGCGGAGTGATTTCATCTCCAGATTTCTATTTTTCTTTACAAGCCTATTTGGTTCGGATACTTTGAACATAAGAATATTACCAGCACTGCACCTTTGAACACACGTTGTGCTGGATGTTTAATGTTCAGCAATTACCATCCAAATATAATGAAAATTAATTCAGTTGGGATCTATTTATTTCTCTTTCAGCAGTTGAAGTGATTCTAGCTCTTTCCAGCCCTCCTGATTTGCAGGATTCCTAGAATGTTTGCCTCTTTTCCCAATAAAATTTACCACAGGCATATAAACAAAGCTGAGAGCCAAACCTGGAAAGGAATCAGGTTTTAGTGCTATAGTAAAACAGTCAAGAAAATTGAGTGCAGCACAGAGATTTGGTCCTGGTATTCAGCGTTATAGAGAGGGATTAGAGAGGATCAAAGTCAGTGAACAAGTGACTGCTCACTACAGGTTAAGAAAAGGCAGCCCAATATATCAAGGTTATGTAGAGCCCCCCTAAGTGTTTTAAATGTAATTTATCTTTTCTCCTGACCCATAAACGGAATCCTACCATATCCACTTGAGAGTTTACAAGGTCTTGGCTTAGAGGACAAATTTGATTGTCAACATTATAGGCACCAAAATGCAAAATTTGACTCTTAAAAGTCCAATTCAACTTTTGGTTTGAATTAGTTAAATACATTCCAGGTGCATAAAAACAAAGGGTGTGCGAAGCCTTTCAGATGTTTACAGTGGATAAGAAATTTCTATGTCCTGCCAGTGTACTGATGTTGGGACCCATTTTAATTGTGTGAAAGCAGTTGTCTCTCTGCAGAGGTCCAACACACCCCCTGATGAGTCAGAGCTACAGCTTTCCAATCAGCAGAGAGCTATGGATCTGACTCAGTAGGGGGCAAGTCAAAGTAATTTTCATATTTTAGAAAATACCTGTGGCACATGGGGCCATCATCCACAATTGTATATATAGAAAAAGGAAAAATTCGGACTGTACAGGCCAAATGGAGGGATATTTATGATTCAGTAAAATCCATATTTTTTATTGTATCAAAGATAAAAATAAACACATGAAAATACTAATTGTATTAAAAACAATCCCTTAAGGGGAAAGACATATATGGTATCTGGTTTGATAAGCACTGTGTAGTTAAAGGTCTTCAGTGCCGACGCGTTTCACCAGTGCTTCCTCAGGGCCGCAAAGACCCTACAGCACTTATCCATAGATAATAACAACATCATTTACTAACAAATCTTGATACTTATATTGTGCATATTCATATTCAAAGACTATATGAGAGTGCTGGAATATAGACAAGAACGAACCTTCAGTGGTGCACATGCAATGGAAATACTCCCTAAGCGTGGGCCAGGACTGCACTATAGGACAACCGTCCTATAAAAGTTAGTAAAATAGTTATCATACTATTCGAAATGCCCAATGATCTATAGCAGTGGTCCTCAACTCCGGTCCTTGGGGCCCACTAACAGGCCAGGTTTGCAAGATAACTAAATTACATCACAGGTGATCTCATTTGCTGCTCAGTGATTAAAGTATTCTAGTCTGCATCTCCCCAAGGTAATATTTAAAATCTGGCCTGTTAGTGGGCCCCGAGGCTGGAGTTGAGGACCACTGATCTATAGGGCCCTATCATATACAGTCACTGATGTTAGTCTTTAGATATCCAATTACATGTGTCCAAGCAGACAAATGACACAGTGTATGTGAGACAGAATATTTCATATTCTGGCTGTAGGTCTGTTTATTTGGCAATATATTTTTTATTACTTAAAGCGGTTCTTCAGTCTGAAAAAAAAAATGTAAAAGTCAGCATCTACAAATATCGTAGCTACTGACTTTTAATAAAAGAACACTTACCTGTCCAGGTAAGACCAGTATTCGGGTTTCCAGCGCTAGCATGTTTACTGTGGGCAGCAAGCTTTAAATCCTTGTGGCTTCACGGCTGGCTGCCCACTTCGCATGAGCGAGCTGTGCTGCACATTGTGAATGGCCCCACAGGCTTTTGGGACCTGTGATGTGTCCCAGAAGGTTGCGAGGGGGGGGGGCAGATGAGGGGAGGAGAACTTCCGGTGGAATCGCCAAAGCCATCCAACCGAAAGTGGGAGCAAATAGCTGTCAAAGTAAAAAAATAAATAAAAAAACTAACAGGAGTTTTCACCACTTATTCTACTTTAACTGTTAATTACAGTAATTGACACATTTCTAGTTAAAAATATGCACTTGTTTTTTGGAATTGCTGCTGTTGTTGGCATACGAGGTACAGTTTTAGCTTCCAGTAGAAAACACCTTGTTTAAACTACTTGGCACCTTTATAAACATTCCCAGACCCAAAAATACTGATTACACTTTACAGCAGCTGAACTGACCATACTGTGATCTTCACCAGGAGTCTCCAAACTTTCTAAACAAAGGGCCAGTGTCAGGACTCAAATTCAAACCTGGAACCTCTGCTGTGTTTGGCAGTGTCTCTTCTTGCTGAGCTACCTGAGATGCTGGACTGCACCCTGTCTGATTCCTTAGACAGTCTTGTCTTGCATCTTGTTTCTCTTGAACCCTTTACTCCCCCCCATGAACTTCCCAGTTAGGCTCCTTTGCACCTCCTGTTTGCCGGATTATTATGCTCTCTCCAGCCAATGTGTTGTACTTGTCACTCCTGCTGACACCCTTATCTTTGCTACCACTCATTACTGACCTTTGGCTTGTTTCTTCACTATGCTCCCACTTGATCCCAACCTGCAACCACTGGTTACCAACCTTTGACTTGTTTACTGACTACGCTTCTGCTTGATCTCCACCTTCTATATTTGCTATTGGACCCTAGCTTGGTCACCTCCTGGTGAGACGATCCTGAGGACCACACCCTGGTACTGACATGCAGCAAAACCCATTCACACCATCAGAAGATCTGGTGAGTACCAGTAAAAGCTTAGACCCCACACTTCAGGTAAACACTCGTCATCCGCCAGGATGACTGCTGGTTAGTTAGAGCCACGCTACTGCTATAGCTACTGGTCTCCAGGCCTGATCCCTGACTATGCCAACCAGTTTACTGTCTCTCAGACTTTTTTAGGGCTAGACTGTGGCAACTACCATGCGGTTTGGTGCAGTGTGCTTTTAAACGCACTACTTTTTGTGTGGTTTGGTGTGTTTTGCAGCCCATTCAAATGATTGAAATAATATAAAAACAGCGCTAGCATCAAATAAACATATAAAATATACAAAAAAAAGTCCAAATAAACTGATGTAATCAATATAAAGTGCTCTTGTGCTCCAATCTTCTTTAAAGTGCTGAAGTACTCTCAATAAAATTCATTCCATCATATGACACACACCCCCTTTTGTGTCCCTCCTGACCAGAATTAATGGGCCCCTAGCTTTTCAGTCTGAGAGTCAGACAGGCTTGGTTAAGGAACGGATCAAGGACTCCCCAGTAGCCTGCTAGATGTTCCAAATAATCCTCAAGTGCAGAACAAAGAGAAGGAGCAAATAGTGAAGTACCGTAGGGTTGCAGTTTAATTGCACAATAAAAAAATACTTACAAGACAGTAGTAATAAAACAGCATGTGAATGACAATATGCTTCCGTGAACGCCGTAACCCCTATGCATTTCACGGCAACCAGAAGTAACGTCATTACAACTCGATACCGGAAATTACATCAATGAGTTTCACCCTCCCACATCAAGGACCTCAAGGGAGGGCAAAACACATTGACGTAATTTTCAGTATCAAGTTGTAACGATGTCACTTCCAGTTGCGGTTGAACGCATGGTGGTTATTGGCTCCTTCTCTTTGTTTTGCACTTGAGGATTATTTGGAACATCTAAGAGGCTACTGGGGAGTCCTTGATCCGTTCCGAGTGACCCATCAGTCTTATTTTTAACCAAGCCTGTCTGACTCCCAGACTGAAAAGCTAGGGGCAAATTGATTCTGGTAAGGAGGAACACAAAAGGGGGTGTGTGTCATATCACGGAATTCATTTTTGTGAAGCACTTCAGCACTGTTAAGAATATTGGAGCACAAGAGCACTTTATATTGATTACATCAGTTTATTTGGACTTTTTTTTGTATATTTCATATGCTTATTTGACGCTAGCACTGTTTTTATATTCTTTCATGGTTACAAGTGATTAACACTTGGTGCACAGCTGCTGCTAATAATTTCACTTTAAATTCACTAAAGCGTGAGTATTTACTTTATTATTCATTCAATTGATTAGACTGTTATAGTGCACCGCATGGGAACACATGCGTTCCTGTGCAATCCCAGCAAGGACCAGTCCTCAGAGGAGAGCGGAGGAGGGGGTCTCGGCCAGGATAGCAATTTCTCACCATAAGCCAACTTGATAGTCTGCTATCTTATATGGGGACAGGTGGACCTAAATATTGATAAGGCCCTTTACAGACAAAGCAGTTGGAATAGTGTAATTTGGCAGCACATTGGCTGTCCATTGGGAGTGTGTTTAATCCCTACAGGACACTATAGGAGGATACAAATAGTCCTTCTTTTAGATACTGTATGTTGAAAATGAAGCTCGGTGGAACAAATCTTTGCTGATGAATCTATTTATGACAAGCAAAACATGTTTTTCTTAGTCCTTTGTAATTTTCAGAATTACAGGTTTCTGAATAAACAATCTGCACCTGAATTTATTATAGTGAGGCTACAAAATACCTCAAACAGGGACACATTTGCAGGATTATTATTTATATAACTTTCAATGACAACCAAATAAAGAAAAAATAAAAATGGTAAGAAAAAACAACATACAACTGACAATGACAAAAATGGGCAGAGAAAGGTAATTATTAGCACCTAACAATGCAACACTTTAGGATTTGTTCTCTGAAATCATTTTATTGTAGTGCAACACGAAATATTAAAACTAATAACATGTTATCTAAATGTCTTTTATACTGTCATGCTTTATTACCTGTTGTCAGAGACTCGGCAGCAAGATATCATTAAAGCGTGATTCACAGTTTCTAGGAATTAGTAAGAAATTAGGACTTAAAGAAACATCTGATGATTGGTTTACAATTTTCTATTTTAGGCTTTTGAATTTTCATCAATGATTCCCAATGTTTTTTAACTTCAGCCTGCTACTTTCTATATTCTACAATGATCTGGGGCCCAATTAAATAATAGAGGGATACACCTGAGCAGGACACAAGGTTCTGGGGGCATAATTGGCACTCTTTTGTTGCTGGTTCACATGAACCAGAATAAAACAAATACATTCTCTTAAAATGTATATAAAGATAAATAATAAAGTTCTGATAATATCTCTTATTGTAAATGTAGCTGTGCAATGTTATTTAAAACGGTGAGAGTAAATGCCAGTTGATCTTGCCAGTGTTTGCTCTTTCTGTGGCCTTAATAAATAAGGTGACCACTAGACCAATGCTGCAGACTGGTTGTCACCTTGTATTTTCATTGAATCCACCACCCCTTACTGGTTGAGAGCTGCTCTTACCATTTAGCAGCTGGGATTGGGACTTCCTCTACCTGTAACTGCCACTTTTGCTGCCCAGCTTGGCCTGTTACAGAAAGAAGAAAAATAACCGCTCTGCTGGCAGGATCAACAGACAACAAAAGCATGTCATAGGGGTCATAAGGGAAAAACACATTGCTATGTTAATACTTTTCATTTTTGCTTTAATTTTTCCAATAGTTTAACTTATGCTGACACTTATGCACAATGCATATGCTGTGATCCCCATTTGAAATCAGCAATACATTTTTAAATAATGTTGCTTTAAGAAGAAATAATGTGTTTAATAAGATTCTGCCTGATTAGAAAAAAAATTACAATGTGACAAGCACAATGATTGCATACCAAGGTAGAAAAGAGCAGCTCAAAAATAAATGTACGTTATGTATTCTACACGTAAGGTAGCTAGATCATATCTCTTGGAGAACTGAGGAGACAAATAACCCCCCTTCCCTCCTGTGCTGAATAGAACCTCTTATATTATCTGCAAAGAACATAGTGGCTGCACTCCAATGACATCACTTCCAAGTAAAACTTTATTCATCCAATCCAGGAGACATAGACATCCCTGTCCTTAGACAGTCCCCACCAATGCATTTCACTCACAATGGGCTTAGTAGCTGTGGAAGGGGTGTTAGGGGGAAAACCCTTATATATGCACTCTTCTTTAACCTCCTTAACATATTATGCTTCCTAAAGGCACAAACGCTTGAGAAATCCTTCCGTCCATCTACTTAACAACACATGCATATGTGTGATCCAATGTGCATGTGTGAAAATGTAAAAACAGTGGCAAATCTGCATATGCATACAGGAGGACCATGAGTCATCAAACTCTAAATGTACAGTATATGCATGAGATATTGAACTCGTACATGCAAATTCAACCATAGCTAGACATGCAGTACATTGTGCATGTCTGGGATGCATGTATGTGTCCCTAGGTTTCTAGTTGTAATATTTGGAATCATAACAAGTTAGGATTGCATCTCCTATTTTTTTATGTGTCTGGTGGAAAATTGAGGAGATCCACATTGGATGTAATCTTGTAAGACATTTACTGGCTACATGACAAGCAAAAATTTAATTCCTTGAAGATTCTAATAATCTAATATAACTGCCCAAAACAACACCAATAGGGAGGGGTGGGATGCCCAAATAAACAGTCCAACTTTAGGAACTTATATAGAACAAGTGGAGTTTTCCAAGACAAGATTGGGGCGCACAAGAGCAAGAGGAACTAGATTTGTTGGTAAAGATTTGAAGAAGAGGCTGTGTGGCAGAGCAGTCCACACAGAAAACATCTCACCAGAGTGGGGAATGGTAAGTGTAAGACTTGAAGTGGGATTGTGAAAAAGAAATATACCCCAAAAGTATAACTAAAATAAGTTTTTTAGTTTGTGGCCATACAAAAGTAAGTGATATAGCCTGATGCGGGACTAGAAAGTTGGTTCTTCTCTGGGATCAGGAGGTTTGAAGTCTCAACCACTCCGGTCCCTTTATTTACGAGCTGTGTGCTTTCATTATATTTCTTCTTTTATATTGCTTTTAAGCTCTGATGTCTGTTTGGCCCTCAAGGGAGACATATTGCTTTATTTTTTTTTAAAAATCTAAATTTTTGCAATGCCACCCAAGATATCCGTATGAAATATGGGCAGGCCCCTTGACATTTTGTACCGGGGCTCTGCAACTTTTTATCTGCTGTCTTGTCCTCTGTTTGATATGCATTTGCCATTGTACTGCACATATGACACCAGCCATTTGATGGCTTGACAGTTTGGTTGAAAGCAAAAGCAACTATCACAGTTATAATTCATGGCATGCCTTAAATGTAACTGTTTTGGGAAACAATTAATTCAATGGATTTAGTTCCGCTTTAAGAAAAAAGTACAGATAACAAATACGTTCCCCCACTCCCTCCTTATATTCTATGTGTGTAAAGTAAAGCAAAACACATTTTAAAAGTAGGTCCTCGTTATATCATACTTCAGAAAATGTAGGACAACAAACCAAAATGATAAAGTGAAGCAAGAGATTTATTCTAGTTCTAACCTCAAAGATAATGCTGCAATCCGTATTTATTATTTTCTCGGGGAGAGCTCCTTTATCACAGCCACAGATAATAAAGGGAGGGCATGACCCCACTAAGACAGGTCAACTTTCATAAGAGCCAAGAACATTCATACTGGCTACATTTATGTAAGGCGCTTTAGTTGCTTGTTAAACACTGCGTATTTTACAAACTGTACTGGCATTTTATTCTCCATGTTATAAAGCCCTATGGCTATAATTTACGGTGGTGGCTAGCATATCCCACTGATAATTAATGCTGGTAATGACATATACATACCAGGCTGATATCTGTTTCCCTGTGGTGCTGCGGGTAATGAAAAGTTTGCAGGTGACAAGGACTTGTCACCTTGTAGCTTTATTAAGAGAATGCTTTAAGTCCCCTGCTTTCAGTGTAATTTCTCTTTGCTATTTTAAGCCTGTACTAAGGCTAAAGCAGGAAACTCAAATTTATTCTGAGCTTCAGACATGTCAAAGCAGTGGAACAAAGCTTCAGTTTTATAGAGTATCTCCTTACATAAAGTCAATCATTCTGGGTTACACGCAAGTTCCCAGCATGATACACTCAAGTGGCTATTATCGATACTCTCTCTTTGTACGTATATAAGCGTACATGTAACAAGACATAATAGATATATATTCTGTGTTATACATGGAAATTATAGAACCTTGCTGTTCCACTGCACATGACTAAAGTGACTGACGTCAATTATGAAAATAGAGTGTAATTTATACTTGACAGTATTAACTTAGCACTAATGTATCACTCACACACACACAGGTTGTATTCATTTTAGGTATGTCAACTGCTAGCTTAGTCTAGTAGTAGTGGCCATATGTATCTTTGTCACTCACTGGTCATGGTCAATGGTAGAAGGTTAAGGCCCAGATGAACACTGTATGTTTCCCACTTTTTTCCTTTTTTCATGTATAAGGCTACATGTACACTAGTCTACCCTGACCGCGACTGTGGGAAAACACAAAATGCCGCAAAAACGCTACATTTTTTGTTTTCCCGCAGCCAGCGGTCAAAATGATCCTATCTTTAACCTCTCCTAAACGTGGCGGCTCCTAAACTCTGCTTAAGCCCTCAGTCACACCAGTTCGACTTCAGGCATTAAATACGATTTACAAATCGTACCTGAAGTAGCATCAATGTGTGTGAGAAGTAGTTTATGTATTACTTTTTCAGGATTTTTTGCAGGACGATAATAGACTATATTATAAATCGTAAGAAGAAGTTAAGTATTAACCCTTTGCTAGTTAAACTTTTGTTCATAACATCACTGTTCCTCAGTGTGACATGGACAGCCCCTCTCACTGGAGTAGCACTGAAGTCCTATCAAATTGTTACAAATCTCACTAAAGTAGTGCTGAAGCAGCGCTGAAGTTGGACTTTAAATCGCACTACTTTAAATCGTACCTGGTGTGACCGCAGGCTAAAGCCAACGTGTACATGAACACATAAGCTTTAATTGAGTTGAGTTTAGGAGCTTTGGCAAAAAAAAACAACAAAAGCTTCTAAATTCAAGTTTAGGAGCTGCCAGTGTACATGAAGCCTAACAGTAATTAGATACTGAGCAACACAATAGGCTGAGCACTGTATCTAAGCCATCTTCTCAGCCAAGCCAACATCTATTTCTTCTTCTTGGCTGAAGGACTGCGGTCCTATGGGAGCTCTGCTGATAATAAATGTATGTGTAGTGGACATTATACCTTATAGCTGGCTTCAGGGGAGGACTGGGCCAGGGGACAGGGGGGCAATTGGCCCCTGGGCCGCTCTGTTGTCCTGTAAAAAGGCTGCACTGCTTCTGCCACAGACATGCCTAAAGGATTCCTGGTGAAGAGATGTAAAAAGTCTCTGCCACTGACCTACTGAGTGCGAGATGAAGACAAGGACAGAGCGCAGCCCCCCCCCCCCCAGCATGGATGGTGTAAACTGTGTTTGAGCAGAGGCTGGTTCCGTGCCCCACTTGAGACACTTCTCCCCTGGCCAGCCCCAACCGAACTGTCCTAGCCCCCTGTTGGTCAGATTGGGATTTCGGATTCAGTCGGTAAGTAGAGAGTACCTGGAGCAGGGTTTCAGCCTGGAATGGGGGTCAGAAGGAAGACGGGAAGAGGGAGAGTGGGAGGGCCGAGTCACTGCACCATGGGCCTCTGGTTTGTACTTTCCCCTTGGGCTTAGGGTTGCCAGTCTGCTCCTGGCTGGCTTTAAGAACTACAAAAATATGCCATATGAATGAAGACAGCCTTTCAGCACTTGTAGAAAAGGAGGGCTTTAGTTATAGGTTATTAAGTCAATTGATCGGTCTTGGGCACCTTACTATAATCTGTCTTTAAAGTGCACCTGTGCCTATACTATGGACAATAATCTATTAAAATGTACTTAACAAGTAGTATAAGGGTTTATATACATGGATACTTGTAGGCATTTTTTACAGCTAACATAAATTTCCAGGTGCCTTCCTGTGCCTTGGAAGTTGCACATGCTACGTACAGCCTGCCATACAAATGAATAACTGTATGCAGTTGTAAATGCTGATGCTTCTTTGCATCAGATGCTAAAGCACACGGAAAACAGCAATTCAAAGATGCATTAGCATTTACAAAAATATATTTGTGTACAGCCATTCAACTGTATGGCAGGATGTACACGGCTCATGTGTCTCTCCGGAAGCAGGAAAGCAGGAAGTTTAAAACACCTACAAAAATCCATGTGCATGAACCCTAAGAGCTTTGACACAAGCCACCCCTGACCTCTTTAGGTGGGTTTAAATGTCAAGTGTTTAATTCTCAAAAATCCTCAAAGATCACAACATAGACTCTAGAGTTGGTTTCAGTTAGTGTTAACAGCTTAGAAACACCTGCTGGTTATTTACATTAGAAGCATGACAGCCTGCCAGGATCTGCTATCCTTAAAAAAATGAAATAAAAAGCTAAGATTTAATTAACTGTGTTGTGAACATTGAAAATTACATTTATACACAATGCTTATAGATACAGAGGTGAATGAGAACTTATTTTAAAATGCTTTTACTGCTTGTTCAGAATATGTAAATACTTTAGTATACATGGTTTGGGCACAGGTTTACTTTCAACTGTATATCCACTGACATCCACAAACCTAAAGATTCATAAACTTGTTTGACCCCTCTCTTATATTTTGCTGACATTCCCTGGGAATTCTATACTTTTTCTCTCTGTGTGGCTAGTTCTAAAACAAGAATGCTAGGCTAGTTAGAACTACTGCATTGGTTTCACAAGTCAAATGTACTGACAAATTAACTCTTTCATTATAGAGCTTGACATATCAGCCAAGATGAATTGCTAAAAAAAAAAGACTATTGCACAACAGATCACATATCACAGAACAAAACATGACTATCTGTAAATAGCATTGTAATTCCATCAAATGTAAAACTTTCCATCATGAATAGTCAAAACAGATACAAAAAGAATTATGTATAGTATAGGCTCACAAATGTTTAGCTTAAAGAGGAGCTTCATCCAAAAGGGAAAGCTCCTCTTGTTTACACCCTCCCACTGCCGCATTTGGCACTTTTTTTGGGGGGAGGGGGGAGCAGGTACCTGGTTTTGACAGGTACCCGCTCCCACTTCCTGGTAAGATCACTGAACGGTGATCTACGTCATGTCCGACCCCTCCTCCTTCCCCCGCTGCCTTCTAGGACCTGTGTGTGTCCCAGAAGACAGCGGGACCATTCAATAAGTGAAACGTGAATTCTGAATGCGCAGTAGGAAACCAGCTGTGTGCAATGTCAGCATCTGCACCTGAAGCCGATGGACGAATCTGCTTGGTTGCTGGCACTATGAGATCTCTGGACAGGTAAGTGTCCTTGTATTAAACGTTAGCAGCTACAGTATTTGTAGCTACTGACTTTTATTTGTTTTTTTTTTTTACAGACTGGAACTCCGCTTTAACAATTAAATTAAAACCAAATATATTGATGGCAGACAGAACACAAAATAAGCCCATATACAGTATTTGTTAAATGTTTTACATTCTTGGAGCTAAAACCATGAAACAAATTATTACTTTTTAATTAGAAATTCATACAAAAAAAGGCATATTTCCTATTTTTCTTTTCTAAAGAAGGCAATTTTTTACAGTTAAAGTTAATCTATGATCAAAAGTTTAAAAATTCACAGAGCCTGCCCTCTAAACTAGAGAGGTGCAGAGTGTTTCAGGAGGTGGAGCCAGTACAGGAATCACTGCTTGCAGGCGGCAAGGTACCATGGGATATATAGTCCTTAGAAATTAAAAGTAAATAGCATAGAAATAGCTGCAAAGCATTCAGGGAATCCAGGAAGTTGTGGAAAGAGATGGCCTGCTGACAGTCAAAACTCACAACATGAAAGGGTATTTTTTAAGTAAGTATATGTTGAATTGTCAAAAAAAAGAAATATTGTTTGTATTGCTATTACAATGCTGATGTTATAAAAAAAAAAAAGAAAGTTTCAGCTGTGGCAATATATTCTCTTTGAAACTGGTTGTATTAGTAGTAATAAAGATTTTCACACTGTTAATTGTTTGCTGTATCAAACTTAAAAACAGATACATTCATACAGTGTGCATTTCTTTCACTTATTCATTATAGATTTGAGTTGACCAAAAGCCTTGGACCAGCAATCACATGTCAGCATGTATATATAAAGGGCAAACATGGCTACCCTCATGTACATCTTCAATGAAAAAATATACATGCAAGCAAAGTTTTGATTGCACACACTAAAAATACTGCTAAGTTGATCTGATTCTTATACCTATTTAAATAAACGTGTTGAAGATAATGGATTATCTTTAAAACAATCAGATGCATCTAATTTCCATAACTCACAATACTGCTGTGTTAAAAACCCAGGGTGACATTTACACCTGTCACCAGGGAAAATGGAAATATCTCTCATCATTATTAGAATCTACCTGAAATATGTCAACCTTTTGAAGATCTGAAATATTTATGTATTGTGCTTTAGTACTGAAGCCAGCGGATCAATATGGCAGCCAGGCAGCTAGTAATTTTAGAAGATCAGCAATGATAGTTCCATAATTCTCATTTCAGTTTTCCTTTCGCAGCAGTGCCACATGTTGCCTTTTACACTTTTTAGCTTCCTTTCTACATAAGTGCAGTGTTCTAATTTATCTGATTTTATAGGAAACATGTAACATGCTGTACAGCAGGCACATCCTACCATAACAGCACCACCATTAGGAAGCCATAGGGTCCTAGACAGGACTGCAACGCTGGGTTCTCCAAATCAAGTTCCACACATTTTTAGTAGATCCTCTACAATATATGCTCCTCCTCCGTGTACTCTAATTAAAAACACTACTACAATATGCATAACTTACTTAAAGCATAACTAAAGGCAAAACGTTTATTTTAGATTTGGATAGACAGGAGATGGATTAGAACACCTGCCAGTTTTTATTGCTGTTTGTGTCCCTTTAAGGAGATTCATCCTCTCTATTTGTCCTTTTTACCATTATCATTGAAAGTGAAAATAAACCCAAACTTTGGGTTGTCCTCAGATAAGTAAAAGAAGGGAAACCTTCCAATGAACACACTAGTTGTGGTGACCTGGGGGTTCCCCAAGAGATTCCCTTAAAAGAGATGTATGGGATCCCCCCCCCCCATTTATACTTACCTAGGGGGATGCAGCATCAGTCCGATGCTGCATCTGTCCCCCCTGCGCCTCTACACTGAGAACCAAGTGATCACACACTTTCCAACTGACAGTTTCCCAAACAGGGAGCTGCTGCCTGTCAGTCAATAGCTCTCTGCTCTGCCCCCTCCTCACTCACTGGAGCCCTGGACGGTGAAGGAGTGGGGAGCGGCTGGCTCGGGCTCTCAGGCTGAGCCAGGTGTCGGTCCAGGCACCTGGCGGATCCTGACTCCGTGCTCGTGATGACGCGGTGCATGGACCGACTTTTGTGACGTCACCAGAGAGCAGACTTCTGCCCGCTCTCTGCTGAAACCGGATCACAGGAGTGCAGAACAAACTGCACTCCTGTGATCCATAGGAGATGTACAGCCGTACACACTTTGGCTGTACACCTCCTTTCATTTGCAGGGATTTTCTCTTACTTCCTGTTTTGGCTATGGGACAAGAAGCAAAGTTAAATATCCCCAATGGGACAAAGATGGTAAAAAATAAACCTTACAGGGGTTATAACCCTCCCTTACTCTATCCAAAATGGAAACACAGTTTTGCCTATAGTTCTATTTTAAATCCAATTGGATTGCAACCTCTTCTATCTTTGTATCACTCCCATATAAAGTCACATATTCTTCACTCTGCTGTATTGCTTACTTTTTAATTGATTGAATTTCTTCAACCTACAGTATACCCTTTCTTTATACTGTAAACTCCATTCCCTGTTGCTTCTACATTTTACATTGTTCAGCTTTATACCTGTAACTAGTTAATTTGCACTGTGCTGCAGTACTGCTTGTCCGTACAAAATGCGTCTATGCAATGCCCTTTGCACAATCAAAACGCTACATATGTAGCCGAGAAGTCAAAAAGCACCTTCTCCAACCCCCCAAACTAAGCTAACAATCAGTATTTGCCATAACATAAATTAACATTATCAAATTACCTAATAAATAACATTTGTATGGCTGGAAAATGTGCATTATAGCTGTTTTTTTTTTGTGTTTTTTATGTTTTTGGTGAGATAAAATAAGAAATCATGAGAACATATAGATTTCAAAAGTTAAATGCACATTTAATGGGGTTGTAATAACTCATCATAGTGAATTAAGCCTGTTATTTAATGCCATGTAAGCATTTGGCATTGCTTTGCAACAGCAAATTGTATCACTGCACAATATCACTTTTGTGTCATGCTACTTAACCAAGTAGCCTCACACCAATGATACATCAAGCATACATCACCGGAGTGCGGCTTCTTGGTTTGTTAATGGGCTGTGTTTGGAGCATGGATGGCTGTCTTTCAGCAAACACCCGAGATCCAGGAGACAGAAGGAGTTTGTGACTCTGAGTGTAGGATATTCGTCTGCTACCTCTAAATGCCATTTAAACAAATGATGTAACAAGTTGCAAAAACATAACAGATTTTAAAAATAATATTGGCAATTAGCAAAATCAAAAGAAAGTACAATAGGTAACAAGCAGATAATCTCTAGTTACTCTCATAATTATCCACAATCAGTTCCACTCATGAGCAGTTTCCATTATTTAGCCTCCACAAACAGTAGATCTGCCGCTATGATCATGCTACCTTCATATACTAGACCATAGTAGCCTGCCCAGGTTGGACGGGGCACAACTGTACATTTAAACTTTGCAAAATACAGTGTCCTGTGCCCAACAAGTCTAGCCAGTGCCGGATTACCAAATAGGCAGAGTAGGCACTGGCCAATGGGTCACATGACAACAGATCCAAATAATATTGATTTGATCTTGAAAGAAAATTACAATGAAGCTTTCCTAAACTGTTTACAAAAGAAAGAAAAATGAATCAACTCAAAGAAACAAAGACTTTACATCAAAGACTCCATAGAGAAAATACTGTATTAAATTACTAGTAATGTACCCAATAACAACTTAGTTTATAAACCATAGCTATCAGGTTCACATTACAGTTTTTCTTTTAAAAGCTCATCTTCTTTCAGCTGTCAGTTTGTAAAAAATTGTGGTACAATCTACATTTGTGTAAGGTACAGTAGTGATGATCATCTCCATCTAGCGCCCGCGCACTAGAGTACGCACACAAAAAAGTTCCAGAAACCAGTCAAAATCGCCAAGGTTTTGACTGCGTAGGAGCCTCCACAGATTTTAATCCAGCATTGAGCCTAGCACCAGTCCTGAGCACTCTCACCCGGGGGATGGGCAACCCCATGGGCGTCCACAGAACTTCTTTCAGGGAGGAGCATCATTTTAAGGCCACCCATGCTCCGCCCTTTTTTAACAATATCATGAAGGGGAGGGGCTTAGTCATTATACTTATTTTGAGTATTTATTTTTAAAGGGCAAACGGCAGCATTTATTTGTTAACCTAAAAAAAAAAATTGATCCTGTTCCCTTAATGCATGTTATGCAGCACAGTGCTGTGTAACTTGCCCCCCCTCCCCGTATCACCTAAACTACCTAGCTGATCCTGCCTGGTTATGTCCTCCCCTCTGTAAACTGACCACGGTATACCATGGCTGCTGAGCCCTGATATTGTGGTCAGTTTACACGCCTCCCTCATCTTCAGTCCTCCTGTGCTCCTCTGCCTCTCTCCCCCCTCCATCCCTGCCTGTCTGCTCCTCTGTCAGTGCCCCCCTGCAACTGCTGTCGTTTCATTTGAACTTTCATTTCCTGTCTACAGTCTGTTTAATAATCCTGTGTGCCCCTGTGTCTGTGTTTTATAAAAATAATCCATTCTTTACAAGTTTTCAGAGCGTCAATCGGCACTCACATGACCCGCCGCCTCTCCCCTCCTCCTCCCCTCCTGACTGACGACAGCGAGGAATCCTAGGCCCCACCCGCTGCAGGCAGCTGTCAGATGGGGAGAGGAGAGAGCTGAAGAGTCACATGAGCGGTGCTCGGCACTCTGAAAACTGGTAAAGAACGCCTTACCAGGGGTACACAGGATTATTAAACAGACCAGACAGGATGGTATAAAGTGGCTCAACAACCACTTTTAAGGGGAAGTTGAGATTCCAGGGGAGGGGCATTTGCAGATGCCCATGGGCAACCCTTTATATGCACACCCACTGTGACTGTGGCCCTATTCACACCTCATCTATTTTACACACTGACTAACTGTATATTCCATCTGTATATATTGCTATATTCATTTTTGGGTCAAACCTACAGTTAAGCCATTGTAATTGGTAATTTTTAAATCTTTGACTTTAAACCTTTTTTGTATATTTTTTATAAATATTGAATAAAGTGTTTTGATTTTACTTGACTGTAATGCTTCTGACGGTACCAGGAAAAATCCTTCTGCCCCCTTTCCCCTGTATTTGCCTTTTGGCTCAGAATATATTTCACACCATTTATTCCTGTGAAAGATGCACTTGCTTAAAATTCCACTAAATACACAAGGATGACTTATGTAAAAACATTTCATTCTAAAATTCAGAGATGTAAACCGTGCTTTGCTTTACTGACTAAGAATATGTTACAGGCTCAGTTAAAAAAAAAAAAAAAGCTTACCAGATTTTAGGATGGCGATTTAGATGCCAGCCACATCACTCTAGAATTGACACCATCTTAATAATTCAGATGTTGCCTATAACTCCTGACTTTTTTAATCCTCACAGCCACTGCCACTGCACACCTGGATAGAACGTTTATAGCTTAACAAGGCTTACATGTAATTCCCATGAACCTAAAAATATCACGTTTCATTGCATGCATAAGGATTTAGTCCCCAGTGAATAGATATAGCCAGTAAGTTGAAAGAAGCAGGTTAATGTTAGGTGCAGGCAAAGAGAAGAGAAAAAATAAGAATATAATTCAGCTGAAGGGTAAGTGTAGCATGTAATGAATATATTTAAGATGATGATTAATTTTAAATGCTTCCAATTACAAATCTGAAATCCTCATGATTTATTTATAGCTAGTGTAGTAAACTGATAGAAATGCACATCTGATGTTCTCATCTATCTAAAAAATATGCCAAAAGTTGTAGAGCCCGGGTCAGGATTTATCATTTAAATGATGCCTATGGTTTAAGTGTTTTAGGTACATTGCATACATTAGTATTTGGGTATCATTGTGTAGATCAATATGTGCACATTGGTATGATGGTAAATACTGTATATATATATATATATATATATATATACATCCAATTTTAAACAAATTGCGATTACAAATGTTTTTTTGTCGCTTGATTTGCAACAAATGTGGTGATGGTGATGTTGAAAAATGGCTAATATAGACTTTCGGGATCTATATCACGCGAACATCTCAAAACTTATTTTAACAGTGCTCCTATAACCAAATATGTCATCCATATCCGAATAGCTGCATGTTGAATTTAAAAGTTTGACAAGCACAAAGTTTGTCTTAGTTTTGGAATCTAGAAAAAAAAGTGGTTACGTTTTTTTTTTTTTTTGCTGTCAGTATTGTGCCTGTTTGTAATATGTCCTTTCTTCTCATTCTCCAGCGACACGAAAGATCTGAAGAGGTGTCCTCATCAAATGTTTTCCTCTTACTTTTTTTCCCTGTGACTTTATATACAAGGCACATCTAATGGTATGGGGAATTGTGGTGTTTAGTGGTTCATGTGGCCAAGGCTCAGTTCCCAGAGATTGGTGCTGTTTTTAACCACTTGCCGACCAGTCACGTTGACTGTACTGCGGCAAAGTGGCTCGATTCCGTCCAGCGACGAAGACCTACGTCGGTGGATTCCTCCCCTTGTGGGCGGCACTGACGCGCCGCCGGAGGCTCGCCCCCACTGTTTTCAGTCACAGCGGGAGTCGGGCCAGGGGAGGAGCAGCGGCGATCGCCGCTGCTCTTCCCCGATCGGTGAATCGAGTTTGGAGATCCGCCCGCTTGTGTAAACAAAGCGGGCAGATCTCCTAAGTGACAAACAGTGACAGATTGCAGGGTTCAGCATAGCTGAACATGTGATCTGTCCCTGTGTCACTCAGTCACCTCCCCCCACACACGTCAGTAAGCACCAGGCATACATTAACCCCTCCCTCTCCAATAAAATTAACCCCTTCCCTGCCAGTGTCATTTTTACAGTAACAGTGCATATTTATAGCACCGATTACTGTAGAAATGTCATTGGTACCCCAAAAGTTTCAAAAATGTCAGTCAAGGGTCCAATCTGTCCGCCGCAATGTCGCAGTCCCGCAAAAAAAAAAATCGCAGATCGCCGCCATTACTCGTTAAAAAAAAACACCAAAAATGACAGAAATCTTTCCCTTAGTTAGTAAACGCAATAACTTTTGCGCAAACCAATCAAAATACGCTTATTGTGATTTTTTTTCTACCAAACATAGGTAGCAGAAAACAAATTGGCCAAAAATTTTAAAAGAATTAGATTTTTACATTTTTTTTGGGGGGGGGGGGGGATTTCATATAAAAAACTTTGAAAAATATTGTTATTTTTTCAAAATTTACGCTCTTTTTTTGTTTATAGCGCAAAAAGTAAAAATCGTACAGATGATCAAATACCACCAAAAGAAAGCTCTGTTTGTGGGAAAAAAAAGGACGTAAATTTCGTTTGGGTACAGCGTCGTACGACTGCGCAATTGTCAGTTAAAGTCACACAGTGCTGAATCGCAAAAAGTGGCCCAGACATAAGACAGCAAAATCCTCCGGTGGTAAAGTGGTTAATAAGAGGACCTCAAACCAGCCAAATACAGTTGAAGACAGGCCTTGGATACAATTGACTTTAAAATGTATTAAACCAAGGAAAATGAATCTGCGTGGGTTGGGTTCACAAACAGTTTTATGAATTTTGTCTGAAGTTTGCAGACCTTGCAGCAAACCCCACTGAAGTCTATGGAGACAAATCTTGTTATTTCATTTTGCCCTATTGTAGGACATATGAGTAAGCTATATTCAATTACAAGGCCTTGGAAGCTGAGCACTGCCATGGGGGGAAGTAAAAACAAAAATACAACTAAAAAATATATATCTCTCCCTACATTGAATCGCCTCTCCCTAATAGTTGACAATATAGCTGCTGTGAGCCCAGCCTTGTATTAAAGAAAAGGGGCTGGGTTATCAATTTTTTCAAGTTATTTGTTGTTGTGACTCCCCTATTTCTGCCAGTGAACCTGCAACGATTTGAGCTGAAAGTACATGATTTGCAAACTTTAAGAATCCCAGGGATTCAGCGCAAATACCATTGTAGCAGTGAACTCAAACGTAATGCCTAATTGGGACCAAATTGCTTCAAATGTAAAATATTTATATTTGCAATGTTAATTATTCAATTGCATTTAATAAAATGGTTGCTGTGGCCAATGAAATTTATGTCATGCAGTTGGATGTTTTTATTTTACCACTCAGAAGTGTCATTGGCAATTATATTTTTCAATTTATTTTTCCAACTATGTACAGCTAATATTTGCTCATACAATATGATACAATACAATACAGACAGCTTATTTGCTGTTCTGCAGCTACACCTCCCATCCTCGTGTCACTAAACATTTTTGAATTCTCTGTTTACATCCATCTATTGTTCATTGGCCAATTAAAACTGAACACAAACTTTGAATGCGATACTCAATTGTATCAAACTAGATTGGAAGATAAACTAAAATTTACCATTTGCACGCAGAATATCTTTATTCGTGTTGATGATTTCAATATTATTTTTCCTAATTAATTCAGTTGATTTGACTCCCATGTTTCTATTAATACTCTGGTAACACAAAAGCAATAATTAGTTTTGGGCTTTGTGCCTAATGATGGTGCACGTCAAGAATAACAACTTTATTTTTAAAATGTCTCTATCTGGCAAAATGTGAATCATCTTGGTAAGGCAATTTTAGCAACTGGTGAACAATCGACTAAGGTTATAATTAGCTGTGTATTATCTTGTGATTAATAAATACAATTTTAGCTGAAATTTAAGTATTGGAGTTTTCCAAATATTAGTCTGCAAAAACATTACCAGTAATAGCACTAGAATGCCGACAAAGTAACTTCTAACAACTATTACATAATGCTTTGAATACTGTTTAGTATTTGGAGTTGGAACTAAATGGGTCTGTGATGCATGCCACTATTAAATTACTTTTACATGAAAGTAGTATTAAACACTCCCTGTTTTTTAATAAATGCATTTTACACCACCTGTTAAATATTCATTTCAAAGTACATAATTGTGCCCATTTAGCACACAAAATACTTCCATGGTGTCCTATTCATTGCCAACTGCTTCAGCTTGCACAGCGGAGCTTCCCCACACTTCCAGGTGGGGGGGGAACATATACCCTATGAGCTTCATAATACAGTGCACTAGAGAAAGTGTAGGCTCCATTTGCTGCTGATCACTCCCTTGTTCCTGAGGGAAGAAGGGAAAGCAGGGGAGTGGCTTGTGATTAGGGCTATTTGCTTCAGTGGAGTGGAATCTTATGTAATGTCAGCTTGGAGCGCATATGTAAAGATTGCTCAATGGAACTCTGTAAGGGGATGGAGCCATCCAAAGACAGGATCCATGGAAGAGGACATTTTGAGAAAAGAAATTCAAGAAACCATAGGCTTCAAAAGAAAATCAGAAGTCTATATATATATATATATATATATATATACTGTATATATATATATATATATATATATATATAAAAATCTATTTATATATACACTGTGCGTGTGTATATATATATATATAGATATAGATATAGAGATATATATATATACACACACACACACTGTGTATATATATATATATATATATATATATATATATATGTCTATATTTTAGAGTTTAAAGTGATATTAAAGCGGTAGTATAATGCTTTTTTCCACTTTTAACTACAGGTAAGCCTATAATAAGGCTTACCTGTAGGTACAATTAATATTTGCACTGCATGCAGCCGCTCATGCGAGCGGCGCATGCGCTCTGAAGGTCCGGCGGACCTTCAGCTTTCCTTGCCGGGAGTTTGCCGGAAAATGACTCCCGTGCACATGCGCGGGAGTGACGTCATTGCGGCTCCGGCCAATCACAGCGCCGGAGCCGCTGAACCCAGAAGAGACGCCGAGGGATCATGTCAGCTCCCACAGCGTTGTCCGGGGCTCCGTGGCGGGGCTTCGTTCTAAGGTAAGTAATTCATAATGAACTAGTATGCGATGCATACTAGTTCATTATGCCTTTGTCTTGCAGGGTTTGTTTTTTTTTTTTTTAGGTTTACAACCGCTTTAAGGGCAGATTTAAAAAAAAAAAACATGTCATACTTACCTGCTCTGTGCAGTGGTTTTGCCCAGAGCAGCCCCAATCCTCTTCTTGGGTCCCCCCACCGCCCATTTTGACCTCTGCTTTCTGCTGATTTCCTCCATAGTAAGCAGCTTGCTATAGGGGAACCTGAGCAGGTTCGCTCCCAAGCTGATGCTGTGTGTCTATTTGCTTGGCCTTGCCCCTCTCTCTCCTCATTGACTCATTTGCTGTGATTGACAAGAGTGGGAGCCAATGGCTTCTGCTGCTGTCTCAGACAATGTGGATGCTGAACACAGAAGGTTGTTTAACTTGATGCATAGAATGTATAAAGATAAGAAAAAACCTTGAGCCTTAACAACTACTTTACAAAAAAAAACATTTTTGTTGTTGGTGTTCTTAAATCACTGCCATATATCCAGTTAAAGCAAATTGTTCCTTATGTAAAAGCTGTACCTTTAAATAAGATGGTGAATACTCATCTCTCCCACTCAGCAGAGCAACATTCATAGAAAATGGTAGTGGGAGAGGTAAGCTTTTACGTTCTTCTTTAGAGGTACAGATTTTATTGACAAATGTATTCAGTTTGCTATATATTTATAAAAAAAAAAAAAAAAACATTCAGGTAATTGTCATTTTCATATACACTGGGAAGGATTTAGTAAATTAGGTAAACGTTCACTTGGCCAAATGAAAGTGTGTTGTCGTCAATCAGCCAGTCATGGCTTTCATGCTTTAACCACTTGCCGACTGACGCAAGTACATATACTGCGGCGGTCAGACCCTCACAGGCAAAGTGACGTACCAGTACGTCACTAGCCTGTGAGGCTCTGGGGAGCGAGCGCGCGCCGCCGGAGGCACGCTCCCGCGCGGTCACGGACCCCCCCGCACGTGTGACCGGCGGACCCGATGTCCGCCGGTCACTCGGCGATCGTCGGTGGAGAGGGAGAAAGGCAGGAGGCTAGTGTAAATAAGCCGCCTGTCATTCTCCCCTGTGTAGAAACAGTGATCATACGGTTCTACTATGTAGGACCGTTGATCACTGTTCCTACAGCTCAAGCCACAGCCAATGACAGTTAGAATCACGCCCCTAGGGACACACACAGCCCCTCCCTCTCATATAAAGTTAACCCCTTCCCTGCCAGTGTAATTTTACAGTAACAGTGCATATGTATAGCACTGATTACTGTAGAAATGTCACTGGTAACCCCAAAAGTGTCAAAAATGTCAGTCAAGGGTCCGATCTGTCCGCCGCAATGTCGCAGTCCCGCAAAAAAAAAGCGCAGATTGCCGCCATTACGCGTTAAAAAAAAAAACAACAAAAAATTACAAAAATCTTTCCCTTAATTAGTAAACGCGATAACTTTTGCGCAAACCAATCAAAATACGCTTTTTGCAATTTTTTTTACCAAACATATGTAGCATAAAACAAATTGGCTGAAAATTTTCAAAAATTTTGATTTTTACATTTTTTTGGGGGGGAATTTCATATAAAAAAATGTGAAAAATATTGTTATTTTTGCAAAATTGTCGCTCTTTTTTTGTTTATAGCGCATGATCAAAAAATCACACAGGTGATCAAATACCACCAAAAGAAAGCTCTGTTTGTGGGAAAAAAAGGACGTCAAATTTGTTTAGGTACAGCATCGCACGACCGCGCAATTGTCCGATAAATTTACGCAGTGCCGAATCGCAAAATACCCCCTGGTCAGGAAGGGGGTAAAATCTTCCGGGGCTTAAGTGGTTAAATAAGGGCTGGGTGTGTTTCTAAGAGCACAAAATAAAAATTGTTATTAATAATAGTAAGAAATAATATTGTAAAATCATAATATGGGAGTTGTCTGTTATCAAGATCAGGAAGTAACATTTTCCAAGTTGTAAAAAACTGGACTGCATTTGATGAGTTTCTCTAGATCAACTGCTGGTTTAGGATGTTTGTTTTGGTGTCATTTATGCTATGTGCAAAGGAAATTCCTATTTTTTAAATTCCTCAGCATATGATTGGGTGTTTGAAATAAACACAGGTTAACTTTTATTTAAAAAAAACATTCCCTACTCATTTAGTCAATCAATCCCAAGGTTTGTGTGCCCACCTCCTCCACTAGATCACGATATCTGGAAGATCTGTCTATAGAGTAGACGAGGAAAAGCTCCAAAAAAAAATATTAGTGGAGCTCCATCCTCAATCTAGCTAACATTTGCTATGACATTCTTTGCATGAGGATAACAGGATAACAGGCTACATAGAAACTATTATTTTTCAAGAAAATTGATCACAGTCTTTCTAAAATAATAATGAGACTATGTTACATAATCATTTTAAATATAAAAATTGGTTAGTGAAAGTTTTACTTAAAGCATAACTAAAGACCATTTTTTTTTTTAAGCTTTGGATAGAGAGGAGAAGGATTAGAACACCTGTCAGTTTTTTATTGCCTCATATGTCCCCATTAGGTTTTGGCAGAAGGAACCAGTTGTTGACAAGGCCTGTGTTTCCAATCGCAATGGAAAAAACAACATTAAGGCCCCTTTCACACTGATGGTTCGAACAGGTATACCTGTCAGTTTTTTCAGGCGGACCCAATTGGACCATCTATTGCTCTCTATGGAGCAGAAGATGTCAGCGGACATGTGTCCGCTGACACCCACTGACATCTGACCCGATCATGTCTGCTAAAAACAAATACATGGGCATCAGTTCTCCATCCCTCCAGGGGATTGGATAACAGTCGGATAGAAACATACAGGCAGTCCGTTTCCATCTGATCACCCCATAGAGAACAAGGGACTGTGTCTGTGTCTGGTCTGCATCAGCGGAGTGGACATGGACCTGTCATCTGCCTGCTCAGTGGGGATCAGTGGAGAGATGCCCTGCTGAGCAGATGGATCCGCTGTTGGACTGTGCCAGTGGGAAAGGGGGCTTAAAGGTCCAGTTCACCTTCATTATATTGCCATTGTTGCGAATCAAGCAGCCCCTGATGAAGGGGACCTTCATCTTGGACAAATTGGCTACTTTTTGGATTATCCCCTTGACTTTTTTTTTGGATTAAAGTATTATCTGGACCTCTTAGCTGTGGTGTGGTGCCTCAATTTCTATTTTAGGTTCATTACACTACAAGTCAAGGAGAATGTAGAGATCCTCCAGAGTGTAGAAGCCACCTGCCCTGGAACCAGATTATTTGCATTAATATCAATACTTGAAGATAGGAATACCAGTTAGATAACCCTATAGGTTCCAGCACTATTTTTCCACTTTTCTCAGCATCATATATGTCATTTTTATTTTACTCATAGTTCCTCTTAAGAGTTTCTGTTCCTCCTAAATTTAAAGTAGAACTTTTTTTTACTGTTCTCTTTGTCCCCACTGGGAAGATTTCATCACATCTCTTTTTGTTAACATAGTCGCTGAGACAGGAAGTGAAGGAAAATTCCCCTAGCTAGAGCACAGACAGTAATGGAAATCTGATAGAGATTCTAAACTTTCTTTTTTAGGCTCTAAAACTGAAAAAATGCCTACAATTATACACTTTAGGACATAATTTCATAATTTGGACTCATATTTTTTTGCCACGCAAGCTCTTTGCTCAGAACCTTGCTTTGTGCACTGGTGCACAGTCATGTTGGAAAAGGAAGGGGCCATCCCCAAACTTTTTCCACAAAGTTTGGAGCATAAAATTGTCCAAAATGTCTTGGTATGCCGAAACCTTAAAAGTTCCTTCACTGGAAGTAAGGGGCCAAGCTCAACCCCTGAAATACAACCCACACCATAATCCCCCCTCCACCAAATTATTTGGACTAGTGCACAAAGCAAGGTCCATAAAGACATGGATGAGTGAGTTTGGGGTGGAGGAAGTTGACTGGCTGCAGTCAATGCAGCCAGTCAACCAGGTCAGTACTGAATCCTGACTTCAATCTAATAAAACACCTTTGGGATGAATTAGAGCCAGGCCTTCTCGTCCACACCAGTGCCTGACCTTACAAACGCGCTTCTGAAAGAATGGACAAATATTCCCATAGACACACTCCTAAATCTTGTGGACAGCCTTCCCAGAAGAGTTGAAGTCGTTATAGCTGCAAAGGGTGGGCCAACTCAATATTGAGCCCTACAGACTGGGATGCCACTAAAGTTCATGTGCGTGTAAAGGCAGGTTCCCAAATTATTTTGGTAATATACAGTATATATATATATACATATATATATATGAATATATATACATATACACAGTATCTCACAAAAGTGAGTACACCCCTCACATTTTTGTAAATTTGTTACTATATCTTTTCATGTGACAACACTGAATAAATTACACTGTGCTACAATGTAAAGTAGTAAGTGTACAGCTTGTATAACAGTTTCAATTTGCTGTCTCCTCAAAATAACTCAACACACAGTCATTAATGTCTAAAGCACTGGCAACAAAAGTAAGTACACCCCGAATTGAAAATGTCCAAATTTGGCCCAATTAGCAATTTTCCCTCCTCCTGTGTCATGTGACTCGTTAGTGTAACAAGGTCTCAGGTGTGAATGGGGAACAGGTGTGTTAAATTTTGTTGCAATTGCTCTCACTCTCTCAAACTGGTCACTGAAAGTTCAACATGGCACCTCATGGCAGAGAATTCTCTGAATGAATCAATGAACCTCAATGAATTGTAGCTCCCCAGTTTAGGCAGCACTCATGCAGCCCCAGATCATGACACTCCCACCACCATGCTTGACTGTAGACAAGACACACTTGGCTTTGTACTCCTCACATGGTTGCCGCCACACACGCTTGTCACCATCTGAACCAAATACGTTTATCTTGGTCTCATCAGACCACAGGACATGGTTCCAGTAATCCATGTCCTTAGTCTGCTTGTCTTCAGCAAAGTGTTTGTGGGCTTTCTTGTGCATCATCTTTAAAAGAGGCTTCCTTCTGGGATGACAGCCATGCAGACCAATTTGATGCAGTGTGTGATGTATGGTTTGAGCACTGACAGAATGACCCCTCCACCCCTTCAACCTCTGCAGCAATGCTGGCAGCACTCATATGTCTATTTCCCCAAGACAACCTCTGGATATGACGCTGAGCATGTGCACTCAACTTCTTTGGTCGACCATGGTGAGGCCTGATCTGAGTGGAACTTGTCCTGGTAAACCGCTGTATGGTCTTGGCCACCAAGCTGCAGCTCAGTTTCAGGGTCTTGGCAATATTCTTATAGTCTAGGGCGGCCATCTTTATGTAGAGCAACAATTCTTTTTTTCGGATCCTCAGAGAGTTCTTTGCCATGAGGTACCATGTTGAACTTCCAGTGACCAGTATGAGAGAGTGAGAGTGATAACACCAAATTTAACACACTTGCTCCCCATTCACACCTGAGACCTTGTAACATTAATGAGTCAAATGACACCAGGGATGGAAAAGGGCTAATTGGGGCCAGTTTGGACATTTTCATTTAGGCGTGTACTCACTTTTGTTGCCAGTGGTTTAGACATTAATGGCTGTGTGTTGAGTTATTTTGAGGGGACAGCAAATTTACACTGTTATACAAGCTGTACACTCACTACTTTATATTGTAGCAAAGTGTCATTTCTTCAGTGTTGTCACATGAAAAGATAGAATAAAATATTTACAAAATGTGAGGAGTGTACTCACTTTTGTGAGATACTGTATATAGACTTTCATTTTAAGCCTGTAACTGCTTTTAATTTTTTATCTCAAATGATCTCTTCCATAGTTCCAGCCACCTTTACATGTGCACTGCTGTCTTGCAATGCAGAGTCTCATTATGTCCACCGAAGCAGATAGGCCCTGGCAAACAACTCCCTTGCTACTCCTACTCCATCCTCTAAGTTGGCGATAGACAGAAGCTGGAATTTACACTGTCCTTAGTGCATGTGTATGTGAGGGCGTAGGACACTCGCTCCCCTAAATGGAAATTCAGGGAAACGCTACTGTGCGACTTGGAGTTGGCATCATTAACTAGGCTACCATGTAAGTGTTTTGTGTGATAAATGGGTCTAGTTATGTACTGGGGACTGTGTAACAGGTGGCATGGAATGCGCCTATTAAAAAATTAGCAATGTTTAATAGTAATTTAATGAAAACATAATTCTTTGAAAAAAAAATCTGTTTCTGGTTCATCTTTAAAACGCATTAAATAAAAACAGTAAATTATCCTAATACTATATACTGAAATATTTCTGTCTGTGTGATCTTCCAGCTGTGGCCACAGATTATTCAGAAAGAAATCAGCTAAAAATAGAATGTAAGTTGTCGGCTCTTGTTATTGTCACCCGCGTATTTGTATCCTGTGTGACAAGGTGGATCACTGAGGAGTCAAAATTGCCCAAGAGGCTTTCTTCCCCCTCCGACATGTGAAAACACAAAGCGTTTCAGTTATTTCATGCATACATTTAAACTCGGTTATGCCCCCGCTAAGCATCTTATCAGGGTTGTTTTGGTAGCAGGCAGGAATTTGTGGTTTTCTTCATAACAGCCGCAAATAAACCAAATATGACAGAATGGCTGCATGCTATAAATAATCATTCCGGTGTACAGTTATATTAGGAGGTAGTTTGGATGCCATGATAATACCTAAGAGGCTAATCTTAGACGTGCAATGGCATGAGATGAAAATAATTGTCTAAGAATAGCTGACCCAGGGGAGCCAGCCTGCTAAAGATATCCATAGGCCTAAGCCGCTTGCACTTTAATTTATTTAAGAATAATCTTTAACAAGCTTTCCTTGAAAAGAATTTGTCATTTTCCATTGAGCAATGAGTATTGATTTGTCGCTTCCAGGTTCGTTTTTCTTAGACCATTGTGTTTGGGAATGCCAGACAATGTATGAAACTGTGCAACAGTAGTTAGCTCTGCATAATTAATGAATTGCTCTAACCCCTTTCACTATAATTCAATTCACTCTTTAAAATGCCATTGGACTGAAGACTAAAGGCTAATGTAATGCTTATTCTATGAAGTCCATACACGTAGCGTCTGTGCTTTGTCACCTAGAAAAGAACACGTGGAGATGCAGTATTTCACTGGCAGAGGTTTTACAGTTTGAAACCCAGGGAGGGTGGCAGGGTTTATATTGATTATGTACTGTTTTTTTTTGCTTTATTGTAGCCTGTATGTCTGTATATAAGTGTATGTATTTATAACAGACTTAATTATATATTTTAGGTTATATTATTATATAATACATATTAATATATTAGTATATACTAATTTTAAAAAATGAAAAGTAAATATGTTCCCAGTGTCTGGGTGAAAGTTACAAAGTAATATTAAATACACCTTGTCTCCATGCAGCTTATATGCAGCTCAAATGTGCTGGAAAATGATAAAGTAATGTGAAAAAAAGGCCCAAGACAGATGAATTTGTACTTCACACTTGGCAGTGGTGACATGATTTAAAAAAATAAAAGCAATTTCTGTGGTGTTTTAACCTGCTTTGAGCTCTGACGAAGAGGGGACCCCCTCAAGACCCATGTGGCATCTTTCCTGGTTAGAAGAAGCATGCTTAGTGGTTGTGGTGACTCTGTATATTTGTGATGAGCATGGTTTTTATTGCTTTGTGAGTATAATCATCTATTTCCTGTTTTTATAAAGTAACAGTAAAGGTTTGTTTTTAATTATCTGCTCTGTGCAATGGTTTTGCACAGAGCAGCCCCAATCCTCCTCTGCTAGGGTGCCCCACCAGCACCTTTGGTTCCTCCTCTTTGGCGAATGTTTTCCCATGGGGGCACTCATGGGGGCTGGCTCCCGAGCCACCTTGTCTGCATACATTGACATAAAAATATATATTATATATTATTATTATATTATATATTGACATAGAAAGGGCGGCTCGGCCCCGTTCCCTCCTCACAGAATTTGATTGACAGCAGCAGGAGCCAGTGGCTTTCACTGCTACCAATCTGTGCAGTGAGGAGGATGCTCTCATGCACATTGCTTGATTGGAATCTCAGATTCAAGTACTTTCTGTAGTTTGGAGTGCTGTATTTAAAATCTATTGCAGACACAGTCCTATTGACTTTAGTGGACAGGTTTGGCAACTCAACATGTCTAGGTAATTTGCTGCAGCAAAGACAATAAGCATCCCTACTATGGCATGTGTACCTACCCCTCCATCTACTATGGTAATCTTTAGGTGTTCAGTCGGAAGAAGTAAAACATTCCCAATAAAAGAAATTAAAAAATCGAAATGTTTTTATCAGTTTAGGCCAATTTGTATTCTGCTACATATTTTGGTAAAAAAAATCCCAAAAAGCATATTTTAATTGGTTTTGGGCAAAAGTTATAGCGCTTACAAACTACGGGATAGATTTTTGGACTTTTTATTTGTATTTATTTTTTATTAGTAATGGCGGCGATCAGTGATTTTTAGCGTGACGGAGGACAGATTGGACCCCTAATTTACATTTTTTTTGGGACCAGTGACATTAATACAGTAATCAGTGCTAAATAATATGCACTGTTACTGTATAAATGACACTGGCAGGGAAGGGGTTAACACTGGAGGTGATCAAAGGGGTTAATGTATGCCTGTTGGTGCTTACTCACTTTGGGGGGGGGGGTTTCTATGACAAGCACAGAGAGATCGGGGTTTCAGCTTAGCTGAAACTCCTGATCTCTCCCTGCCTGTGTGACAGAAGACTTGCCTGCTTTGTTTACATAAGCAGGCAGGTCTTCTGTCAGTTTCTCTGACGATCGCGGGAGGCCGGCGGCAATCACCGCCGCTCCTCCCGCGGCCCGCCTCCCGCTGTGTCTAAAGACCGCGTGCACAAAATCACGTAGATTTTGCACAGCCTAGCCGCCCTGCCGCAGTATATTTGCATGAGGTGGTCAGCAAGCTGTTAATAAATATATCTCAGCATGTAATACTGTAAATATATTAGATATTTAACTTTGCTACAATTCAGTTTCCTGATTTATAAAGCCCAGACAACACCAACAAAAAAGGGAACTGACCTCTCTTTGTATTACGAGATGAAACCTAAAATAATTATTGTATTTTTAAAAATGATGATTACAAGGAACAGAGTGAACATGAGCAAGCAACATTTTGTACTGAACAAAGGGTGAGTGTCCTTTTTGTCTTGTGGAAGGTTACAAAATAATTTCACGATAAAAGAAAAATGAGGTGAAAAAAAAAAAATGCATGATCAGTATATTCACAGTAAATAAGTTGTTAGAACACATATGCCTCCTAAATATGCAGATATCAATTCCCATATACAGGCTGATTATTGTCAAGATTTGACTTTTTATAATCCTTGGAACATTAACCACTTAAGCCCCGGAGGATTTGGCTGCTAAACGACCAGGGGGTATTTTGCGATTCGGCACTGCGTGACTTTAACGGACAATTGCGCGGTCGTGCGACGCTGTACCTAAACGAATTTGGCGTCCTTTTTTTCCCACAAACAGAGCTTTCTTTTGGCGGTATTTGTTCACCTGTGCGATTTTTTGATCACGCGCTATAAACAAAAAAAGAGCGTAAATTTTGCAAAAATAGCAATATTTTTCCCTTTTTTTTATATGAAATTCCCCCCTAAAAAAATGTAAAAATCAAAATTTTTTAACATCTTCGGCCAATTTGTTTTATGCTACCTATGTTTGGTAAAAAAAATCGCAAAAAGCGTATTTTGATTGGTTTGCGCAAAAGTTATTGCGTTTACTAACTAAGGGAAAGATTTTTGTCATTTTTGTTGTTTTTTTTTTTAACGCGTAATGGCGGCGATCTGCGATTTTTTTTGCGGTACTGCGACATTGCGGCGGACAGATCGGACCCTTCACTGACATTTTTGACACTTTTGGGGTTGCCAGTGACATTTCTACAGTAATCAGTGCTATATATATGCACTGTTACTGTAAAAATACACTGGTAGTGAAGGGGTTAACTTTATTTGAGAGGGAGGGGCTGTGTGTGTCCCTAGGGGCGTGATTCTAACTGTGATTGGCTGTGGCTTCAGCTGTATGCAGAGTGATCAACGGATCTACATAGTAGATCCATATGATCATCTCTCATACAGAGGGGAGAATGACAGGCAGCTTGTTTACACAAGCTGCCTGACTTTCTCCCTCTCCCCCGCCGATCGCAGAGTGGCCGGCGGACATCGGGTCCGCCGGTCACACGTGCGGGGGAGCCCGTGACCACGCAGGAGCGGGAGCGCGCCTCCGGCGGCGCGCGCTCGCTCCCTAGACCCTCACAAGCTAGTGACGTAGCCCTACGTCACTTTGCCTGTGAGGGGCTGACCGCCGCCGTAGATAGTCGTGCGGCGGTTGGCAAGTGGTTAATAGAAAATGTATATTCATGAATGCTTAGGGTCACAACAGCTTTTTTTACCACGTAAGATGTTGATGATGAACTTTCAAATTAGTTGCAATTGGACTTGCTTGTGTTTAGTTACAGTGGTGAAAACCAGACTGCTCAAGCTGCAGGGGAATAGAGAAAGCGCTCAACAATGGCTGGTAATGCCTGGGCAAGGACGTCACCCATAGGCTTACTTTGGCCCATCCGTTGTCGGCACTCCCTCCTCTCCCCTGTACCCAGCGCTGGCTGATACATAGTTACATAGTTAGTCAGGTTGAAAAAAGACACAAGTCCATCTAGTTCAACATACTGTATATAAAAAAAAAAAAAAAACAACCATACAAACCCATATAGATAACCCTTAACCCACAGTTGATCCCGAGGAAGGCAAAAACTCCAGGAAACCATGATTCGATTTGCTCCAGCAGGGGAAAAAATCCTTCTTGATTCCCTGAGAGGCAAATCAGATATTCCCTGGATTGACTTTACCTATAACTGTGAGTACCCATTTATATTTTGTTTATTTAGGAAAGAATCTAGGCCTTTTTTTAAAGCAATCTCCCAAGCTGGCCAGAGCCACTTCTAGAGGTAGTCTATTTCATATTTTTACAGCTCTTACTGTGAAGAAACCCTTCCATATTTGGAGATGAAATCTATTTTCCCCCCAGATGTAAAGAGTGCCCCCCTGTCTTCTGTGATGACCTTAAAGTGAATAACTCAAAACCAAGTTCACTATATGGATCCCTTATGTATTTATAAATGTTGATCATATCCCCCTTAATCTCCTCTTCTCAAGAGAGAATAAATTCAGTTCCTCTAATCTTTTCTCATAGCTGAGCTCTATGCCTCTTATCAGTTTGGTTGCCCTTCTCTGTACTTTCTCCAGTTCCCCGATATCCTTTTTGAGAACTGGTGCCCAAAACTGAACTGCATATTCCAAATGAGGTCTTACTAATGATTTGTACAGGGGCAAAATGATATCTCTCTCTCTCTGCAGTCCATGCCTCTCTTAATACAAGAAAGGACTTTGCTTGCTTTGGAAACCGCAGCTTGGCATTGCATGCTATTATTAAGCTTAGGATATACCAAAACCCCCAGATCCATTGATTCCCCCAGTTGTACTCCCCCTAGTATGTATGATGCATGTATATTCTCCCAAGTGCATAACTTTACATTGATCAACATTAAACAGCCAGATTATGTTACCAGACCAGAGTGGCCTGCAAATAGGTAAGAATAGACATCTTTATTCCACAGGATAGCTAGTATAGGTGTTAGGAGGGGAGAGGGGACAATTTTAAAATTAGTTACGTTTAGGCCGGAATTCTACTTTAACCATCTGGGAATGATGTATAACTCTAGGGGACTCTATCGGGGGGACTTCTACACCTAAAATACTGGGTCTGCACACTTTCTGTATGGTTAGTAGTAATACACAGGACTTGCCACTATGGCTAACAGAGGGAGAAATCAGGGAAAGACTGGATAAACTTAACACAAACAAATCACCAGGCCCGGATGGCGTACATCCGAGAGTGCTCAAGGAACTCAGTATGGTTATATCTAGACCACTGTTCCTGATCTTTGCTGACAGTATTAGGACAGGAGATGTACCAGGGGATTGGAGGAAGGCTAACGTGATTCCGATATTCAAAAAGGGCCAGAGACATATCCCGGGAAATTATAGGCCTGTCAGTCTGACATCAATAATATGTAAACTTTTGGAGGGGATGATAAGGGACTATATCGTAGAGTATGCTAAAGACAACAACATCATCAGTAGTAACCAGCACGGGTTTACAAATGGGCGATCTTGTCAAACCAATCTCTTAGCATTCTACGAGGAAGTGAGCTGTGAGCTAGATAGGGGGAGACCAGTGGATGTGGTGTACTTGGATTTCGCTAAGGCGTTTGATACAGTTCCCCACAAGCGCTTAATTTATAAAATAAGGTCTGCAGGTATCGACAGCAGGGTTCGCTCTTGGATACGGAATTGGCTAAAAGGCCGTGTCCAAAGGGTAGTAATAAACAGCGCATACTCAGACTGGTCTGAGGTAGTAAGCGGGGTGCCCCAGGGCTCAGTCCTGGGACCAACCTTGTTCAATTTATTCATAAACAGCATTGAGGACGGGATCAGTAGTTCGTTATCAGTTTTTGCAGATGACACAAAATTGGCCAGGGCAATAACTGCACAGCATGAAGCAGATATCCTACAGAATGACCTGGAAAAAATTACGGAGTGGGCAACGACATGGCAAATGAGGTTTAACGTGGAGAAGTGTAAGGTTTTGCACTTGGGGACCAAAAACATAAAAACACAATACACGTTAGGAGGGGAACCCTTGGGGGAATCAAAAATGGAGAAGGATCTGGGAGTCTTAGTTGATGATAGATTAGGCAACAGCATGCAATGCCAAGCGGCAGCTTCCAAAGCCAACAGAATATTAGCATGCATAAAGAAAGGGATGTATTCCAGAGATAAGACTATAATCCTTCCACTTTATAAAACTCTGGTCCGACCGCATCTGGAGTATTCTGTCCAGTTCTGGTCGCCAGTCCTCAGGAGGGATGTGTTGGAGCTGGAGAAAGTCCAGAGAAGGGCAACTAAACTGATTAGGGGGTTGGAGGACCTTACCTATGAAGAGCGGCTGCAATCGCTCGATTTATTTTCCCTGGAGAAAAGACGTCTGAGAGGGGACATGATAGCAATTTATAAATATCTTAATGGGGATCTCAGCTTAGAAGAAAAGCTGTTCATTCGAAGGAATTGCATGAGGACTCGAGGACATACAATGCGATTAGAGGAGAAGCGTTTTAACCTCAGGCAACGTGGGGGGTTCTTTACTGTTAGGGCTACAAGATTGTGGAATTGTCTACCACAAGAGGTGGTTTCTGCGGGTAGTATGGTGACTTTCAAAAGACTCTTAGACTTACATCTCAAGGATCAGGAGATTGAGGGCTATGTTAGATGATTACAGTCACACACACCTACGCGGGTTGAACTGGATGGACTGTTGTCTTTATTCAACCTCACCTACTATGTAACTATGTAACTATGTAAATGATGGGTTACTCTCTCTCTCTCTCTTAGCTTTACTTATTTACATTATGAAGAATACAGCAGGAGGTGCTGGAACATACAAAGGTGGGTGGGAACACCCGAAACACTCAGGTAGACAGAAACAGAGTCAGGGATTATAGCTGCAAGATCTTGCTGTTGGTTTATTCAACACATAAAAAGCTAGAGGCTTATCTGGGTCCCAGAAAAGATAATCGGAAATAAAGATGTCTTGCATTAGACTTCCCAATACAGAATTCAATCAAATACTATTTCATTCTTATTTTTGGTAAAGATTCAAAGTCAGTTTACAAAGGTAATAAATTAATATAGTCATATAATAAATATGAAAACCTTATTCAGAAAGTCTTCTTTAAGCTGATTTATGGGAACCTAAAAGAGTTGCAGCTAGATTCAGCCTAACCCATAACTACTTCAGGTGGCCTTTTTGCATTTCATAAAAGAATGACCAGAAGTCAACAAGACAGATAAAACCTAAATGCGTTTTTGATTCTTCCTAAAGCTCAAATAGATCTAGATTCTCCATCAGGAGTGCATAGATTATCACAAAAATCCACTGTGCCACCCCTGTGCTTGTATAATAATACAATACCTTCATAACAACAGATGCTACATTGATTAACATGATCTGCTGATAGGTATCGCATAAAATTGATTATTTTTGTTGCAAACCTAACAAGTTACTCTAAGAGAAAAATAATATTCAACCCTAAATGACGATTTCTCACATAGAAATTTGTTTTCAGAAATTACTCTTGCAGTTTCAATCACAATGAATTTAAACAAAATAAATACAACTTTCTTTTAGCTTCCAGGAGGTCTAAAAATGAAGTGTAAGAAGATCCCTTTATACTCTCCTTCCTTTATACTTACCTGAGAAGGATCCAGGAGCTCTGGCAGAAAACCCCCAGAAGAGGAGGATCAGGGCCGTTCTGTGTTATAATATTGCACAGAGCAGGTAAGTATAACATGTTGGTTATTTTAAAAGAAAAAAAATGACTATACAAATGCTTTAAAAAAATGCATTATGCCTTATATTATAACTGATAAGAAAAATGAAATCATTCATATTGAATGGTTTAAATGTTTGTGTCTTGGGGTGAGGTAAATGCATTGGCAATATACTAAATATCACATAGAGAGACAAAAGCTAAAATGGATGGAATATAAGTGGTCCAAAGCATATTGATCGGCATATTTAGGATTTCATTAAGCTACGAGTTATTTACTGAAGGTAAACTTGATCTATAGTTAGCTACTGGGCAATTAGTTAATAAAAAGAAAATTTCACTATATTCAAAATACTACAAGCCTTTTTAAATTCAGACACAAACATTGTAATTATCTAACTTAATTTATGTTCTGGGAAACCGGCACTGATAAACAAAAAATATGAATTGCTTATCTTCTTCTGTGGATGCAAATTCCCTGGTTGTCTATGTCACCAGTACACTGAATCTCTGACTTGGAACACACATGGTGCAAGTAAAGTCAAGAGAGAGACCACTAATCTTCAGACATTTTTCAGCCAGTCACTCAGTAAATACTGAAGTAATTTGAGATAATTTACTAAAGGCAAATAGGCTTTCACTTTGCTAGTCTTAACCAGTATTAAGGGAAATATGTATGCTCCCAACATGAGTGTCATTGCGATTCAGTGGGGTTGATTTATCAACAAATAGACTGTTCACTTTCCAAGGGAATTGATATTTTGCCAGGGGATTTTCTCTTAGCTTAGTGAATGCGGTGGAATTCCCCTTTGCAAAAAATGCCCAATCATGTGAAAACAAAAAACAAAAAAAACAAAAAAAAATGGATTTTTGCTTGCATGTAATTGGATGGCCAGGTCCGCAGAGGTTAAACTCATTCACTAAGCTATGGGAAAATTCCCTTGCCAAGTGCAAATTCCCTCATAAAGTGAACAGTATTTGCTGGTAAATTGACCCCATTGAATCAGCATAACAATCAGGCAGATTTTCAGAAGCGAAAGTCAACGATGGCAGCCCACATATTTCGCTTACTACCGGTTTCCTTTTACATAAACCACAAAATATTTGCATGCAATTAGGTCTGCAGTAACACTACAGCTTTAAACAAATCTGGGGATAGACTGATAGCCGCAAGTAGCAAAACGTAAAAGTAAGATTATAATCACAGAAGTTAGAGGCCTTCAACAGTTGATAAATTGGTATTGATTGGTATTTATTGCCCATATACACAGGCCAATGAATGATGAAATACAGTGCCGAATTTGACTTGATACCGACTTTGCAGAGCTATTATAAATATAATGGCATTACTCTGTTTAAGAACAGATCCTGATACCGAGCTGTACACAGAGGCAGTGGCACCTAGTCTCATCTTCAAATGCTCTCATCTAGTTGGCAGACAACGAGAGCAATAACAAGCACAATGGAATCTCATATAGTGAGCTCCAACAGATGATGGGATTAGAATTTTCTAGTAATGAGAGGATCAAATTTAATGTTGGAACAGACAATTCCATAAGCATCACCCAGATTGTGCAACAAATGTTCACATTAACAGAGAGAGAACAAGACGGTTAAGCCAGAAACGCCATGGACTTTTTAAATGTACCCAAATTCTAATTATTTATGTTAAAACTCAAAGACGCAGACCACAGACAACACATCTTTACCAACTTTGACTTTGTCCCCTGCAAAAGTTATCAAATATAATAATTGCACAGGCCTGAAAAAAAGATTTTAAACACTTTAAAAAAAAAAATGATTTCAAACTCATTTATTTGAAAACTATGCAACGACTGACCTAACGTTGTTGGAAGATGTCATTATTAACTAGATGTAAACCCTAATCTTTTCATCCTTCGTTGTATCTGAGTTCTCCTGATCTCCTGCAGCCTCTTTCTGTCTACATGCCTGCACTCCAGCGATGGCTGCATGGCATTCCTTATGGAGGGTTTCTTGATGGTGACAACAGTGTACCATGCCTGTAATGTATGGAGAAATAGCCACTTGCAGTCTCCATTGGAAACCCATACAACAGGATGGCTACACAGGAGCACAATTGGGAAACAAAGACAAAGGGGTTGATTTATTAAAGGCAAATAGTCTATGCACTGCAAGTGTACTTCAAATGCACTGCAAGTGCAGTTGGTCTAGATCTGAGGGGAACATGCAAGGAAAATTTTAAAAAATCAGCATTTTTGCTTGCACGTGATTGGATGATAGAAATCAGCAGATCTTTCCCTCATTTCAGAGCTTCACTCAGATCTAGCGTGATTACGCTTGAAGTGCACAGTATATTTGCCTTTAGTAAATCAACCTCAGAGTATAACCACTCTAAACTGGCCACTCACAGATTGTTTTATTTTTTGATCAGCCAGCATATAAGGGAGATGGATGGAGAAATCCTCCCTGTTGAACTATTGTATTCTGACCATGGGTATCCCCCCTCTGTCAAAATATACTGATCAGCACTGCAGCCAACTGGCTGCAGGCGTGGATCGAAAGAAAATTTACCAACTAGGTTAGATTGACTTCTCTCTAACAGGAATGGCCATAGATAGATCAAAATTTGGTGGATCCATTCTAAACCAGCTCAATTTTGTTCCATCTTTGGCCAGCCTAAAACTGGAAGTGACGGGGTAAGAACCTTTATGGCAGGATTTTGGAGGGGATTTTTTTTAATGAAAGCTACAGCTTTAAAAATATGTAAAGCTTAAGTTTTGTGAAATATTTTTTTAATCACCAGGGATGGTACTTACAATGAAAAATAAAGTGTCCCTTGTACTGGTGGCTGTCATGTTCGTTGAAATTTTCAGTTCTCTACCCCCCACCCAGATATCCGGACAGTTGTGATCTTCTAATTATGTGGGAGTTAACAGGAAGGACCTTTGATAGGCATTTGTCAAAAGTTCCAACTTTGCCCGTCTTTTCTGTTCCCCTGCTCACTTCATAAATGCTGTATTATAGCTTCCTGCAATGAAAAGTGGACCTTTCATTCATCAGCCTGTCCTCCATTTATAGAGGGCTTTTCAGTGCTGGAAGCGATAGTAGGGCTTCTATGAATGAAGCAAGGGAGCGGAGCAGTCAGGCATAATAGACACTTTTCATGAGTGTCTATGACAGGACCAGCTGTTTGTATTAACCCCTACAGCACCAGAAGATGACAGCTGTGAAGTACTAAAGATTTCACTGAACATGGCAGCCACAAGTACAAGGGACACCTTACTTATTGTAAGTACCATCCCTGGTGCTGATTTAATAACACATATTTCATTATAAACCTTAAAAGTACTTTTGAAAGGAAATTACCATGTTAAAGCTTACATGACATTTTAGCGATTAGGTTAACATATGCTTTACTGCGCATAATGCAGTACTGGGACGAGCCATGTTATCGACATACATTGATCCCTTAATATCATGAACAGAACATTAGACAAAGCATTTCAATCTGCCAAATCGCTTGTAATTCCAACTACAGTCTGCCAAGTTCCAGTAATATTGTTTGCACTTTATACACGGGGAAATTTGTCACACAATTGTGACTGTGCTTTGCGAATTTCCACCTTAAAGGGAACTTGCCTCCACTTTCAGAACACTTGGACAAGCAAATTTCCACTAGTTAGGTAAAGTAAAAGTTTATTGTTATAACTGAACTTAAAACAGAAAAAGATGGATTTTTGAACTACTGATTTCTTAGCTGTGCCAGTTTGCACCAAAATAAGTAAATAAAAAAAAATCTGTATTGTTTCAGTCTGCTCTTCTACATGATTTTGCTTATCCATGCAATGAACATTTTCAAGACATTCAGTTGAGACTCAGCCTTCTCTAGAAGACATTTATTTACCTACAGTTTCTACAAATATGTGTATTATGTGTACCTTCTCTAAATTTCAGCAGCATTTACCAATAATAACCATTCAGTAAAAGAATAATTTTCAACTTTTTTTGGTACGATCAGGCCATGTATAAAATGAATGGGCTGTCAGCCTGAAGATAATATTTTAGTTATATATGGAGCTTGTTGGGCTGAGTCGGCTTTTTATATACACTATATTCTCACTATAGAATGCAGCAAGAGGTGCTGAAACACATAAGAGGAAGATGGAAGGTGAGAGGAAACTCCCAAAAATCCTAGGTGGACATAGAGGAGATTTATGTCAAAGAGGTCTAGTTATTGGAGTATCCAAGATACACTACATTGTCAAAAGTATTGGGATGCCGGCCTTTACACGCACATAAACTTTAATGACATCCCAGTCTTAGTCCGTAGGGTTCAATATTGAGTTTGCCCACCCTTTGCAGCTTTAACAGCTATCAACTCTTCTAGGAAGGCTGTCTCTAAGGTTTAGGAGTGTGTTTATGGGAATGTTTGACCATTCTTCCAGAAGCACATTTGTGAGGTCAGACACTGATGTTTTACGAGAAGGTCTGACTCCCAATCTCTGCTTTAATTTATCCCAAAGGTGTTCTATAAGGTTGAGGTCAGGACTCTGTGCAGGCCAGTCAAGTTTTTACACCCCAAACTCGCTCATCCATGTCGTTTTGGACCTTGCTTTGTGCACTGGTCCAAATCATTTGGTGATGGGGGGATCATGGTGTGGGGTTATTTTTCAGGGGTTGAGCTTGGCCCCTTAGTTCCAATGAAGGGAACTCTTAAGGAGTCAGCATACCAAGACATTTTGGACAATTTCATGCTCCCAACTTTGTGGGAACAGTTTGGGGATGGCCCCTTTCTGTTCCAACATGACTGCGCATCAATGCACAAAGCAAGGTCCGAAAAGACATGGATGAGGGAGTTTGTGGTGGGAAAACTTGCCTGGCCTGCACAGAGTCCTGACCTCAATCAGATACAACACCTTTGGGATGAACTTGAGCCAAGACTGCAAACCAGGACTTCTCATCTAACATCAGTGCTTGACCTCATAAACGTGCTGCTGGAAGAATGGTCAAACATTCCCATAGACACCTTCCTAATCCTTGTGGACAGCAGGAGAGCTGTTATAGCTGCCAAGGCTGGGCCAACTTAATATTAAACCCTACAGACTTAAGCTGGATACACACTATACAATTTTCTTTAGATTTTTTCCTTTAGACTTACCAAAACCATATAATATGAGGTCAGGCCTAAACAATTTCAATTTGTATGCAATCAGGCAGGCCCTTGCACTACATACTTGAAGGTAAATCTAATGGAAATCTACCAACAAAAGTTGTATAGTGTGTATCCAGCTTAAGAGACTGGGATGCCATTAAAGTACATGATCTCTATTCAGTCTTCTTTACTTTTACCAAAACTATACTGTAGCAGCCCTACCTAAACAATCCACATTCTAAAATATTGACAAGCTCCTAATTTGGTCAATCTGCTCTTTAATTCTGCTTTTTTTCCCAACCTCTCTATATAACACCTGTTTGACAGATAATGGGGAACTTCGGGCTTTTGTATGTAAAAATACTGCTAGATTCTCTAAACTGGCGTTAACTCTCGGAAAAAGCAGAACAGTCAGCCATTGTACTGATGATAAAATAACTCTTCATGAGATAAAGTAATGCTTTATAATAAAGGCTTTTGGTAACTATTTTCTGTGAAAAAATGAAACATTTCACATCTATGTCATAGAAAATCATCATGTGATAAAATAATAAATACAATACAAAGATTCGTCAATCGATCCTATGCTTTGTCAATAATGTGACATTATTAAAAAAAATAAGTTCCACCCAACGACAGCAGCCATTTTCCTCCTGTAAGCCAATAAAAAGTGAAAGGAGATTGATACCTATTGGCTGGAATACTGTTGCTCTTTGTTCTGTGCTTTTAACAATGTTTGTAGATGATATTCCAATTAATTATAGAAATATTAAGAAATGCACAATAATACTGTCAGTACTGCCACCATTCTTTCCACCAATGGATTTATTTAAAAAGAGCAATGATGATGTGCCAAATGCACTAACTCCTAACAGGCACAGGATTTTTTCCTTTCACTTGAAAATGGCTGCCATGGGAAAATGAACTTTGCACAATAGTCAATCTTTTGCCAGTTTTCTTTGTAAATTTTACATATTTCTCTGCATACATTTTTTTCCTAAAACGAAATTGCATATCTACGTATATGAAAATGTGGCATTATAGCGATGTACTGAGCAAAAGTCATAAGGGTCTATTGATATTATGCAATGAGCTGGGGCATTACTTATTTGTAAAGGCAAAATTGTTTTACAGATAGATAGGATAGGGAATGGATAGAACCCTGTCAGTTTATTTTTTGCTGTCTGTGTCACATTGGAGAGATTTTACTTTCTTCCTGTCCCAAAGATGCAACAGGAAATAAGAGGAAATTTCTGCAAAGTTAGACAGTTGGCACCCAAGCAGGTGTCTCCATTAGAAGATTTTCCTTTACCTCTTGTTCTTGTGACAAATGTAAAAGTTTGGACTCCCCATCACTTTTTTTGTTCTGCTGACAAAGGTCACTAGGACAAACAGAAAATGTGAATCTGCTCAGTGGAGACATAGCAATAGAAACTTAACAAGGGCTCTAATACTTCCCTACTCCATTCACAACTTTAAAAAAAAAAAAAAAGTTGTGGATATACATGCACTTTATTGATTGTTAAAAAAAAAGAGTGCCAATCCTTATTACCAAATTGGAACATACCTACACAATGCTTACCCCTAAAAACAAAACAAACCAAATACACTGTATTGTATTGCAATAAACTGCTGGTCCAGCTTATATTGTTTCTTTTTTTTTTTTGCCTTCAACGCAGATGACAGCTTTGGTAAGAAATTTGCAAATTTTGCCTGCATACTTTTCTGCTACCACATGTGAAAACCAAATGTTCTCTTCTACAAGATGAGGTAACATCCTAAAAAAACTTCTAACATATTCTATTTATGAACCTACACGTTTTAAAAGTCAATGTCAAACACCACTTCCTGTCTAAACAGAAGCTAATAAAATAAAAAGTCCTACAAAGTTGATTACTAACATGGTAAAGCTCTTAGTATGTAAAGTAACAGAGGCAATTCACGTAACAACTCTCTGCAAAAGATTAGATACTTGTTGACCAGTCTAGACATTCTCAGCTCAGTCAGGTGATGATCACTTTGTCTATGGATATATTCACAATACAATACATTTTTTTCTTGACTAAAGGTCACTAAAAGGAGTTACAATGGATTATTCCTTTCAATCGCTAGGGTTCTACATGAAAAGGCTGTTGTGGACGATGCCCACTTAGTCCACAGACATGCATGCTCATCAACTTTCTATGCACTTGACTTCAAGTAAAAAAAGGGTTTATAGCTGAACTACTCACACTCATGCAACCTCTACCTATAATCTGCGGTTAGCTACAATCATCTAAGGCAGTGGTCCTCAACTCCGGTACTCGGGGCCCACTAACAGGCCAGGTTTGCAAGATAGCTAAATTACATCACAGGTGATCTAATTTGCTGCTCAGTGATTGCAGTATTCTAGTCTGCATCACCGCAAGGTAATACCTAAAATCTGGCCTGTTAGTGGGCCCTGAGGACTGGAGTTGAGGACCACTGATCTAAGGGGTCTACCAGCAGCCTCTACAAGGGAAGCACCTAATTCAAACACTACTCTGGTTGTGTGAAGTTAGGGCCATTTAGGACCTGCTTAGGGGTAGGGTTGCCACTTCATCCCTTTAAGCCCGAACACATATGAATTACATTCTGAGGCTAATTTAATGCAGATAAGGCACTAAGTGACTTTAATTTCCACCTTAATTAGCCACAGAGCCTGTGTAATTCATATGTGTTCCATTTTAAAAGAATGAGGTGGCAACCCCATCTAGGGGGCAATATTGAACCTTCAGGAACATCTGATCAAGCAATCAAATAGTGTTTCATCTCCTATGGAAATTAAAGAATTAGAGTTTCACTATAGGGGAGGATAAACATAGAGAAATCTGTCATTTTTTAGTGTTGATCTAATGGCACATTTTCTTTGGTCCAAATCAACAATGCCATTACACAAGTTCGATGAGTTGCACCAGTCATGCCAAACCACTTTTAAAGTGATATGCAACAGTTTCTATTAATGTTTCCTAAAATAATCAAGTACCTGCACTAACGTTCTACTTTAAAAATAGTTCTAAAATGTACACCATTACCACAGTGGTGTAAATAATGTAGTGAAGAGGTGCAAACAGTGAAGAGTGGCTCTGCAGAAGGGAGAGGAGAGGTGAATGTGTATGGATGGACAGCACACCATCATTATTCAATAAATTACCAAATTGTTGTGCTACAATTATATTTGGCACATAAGCAGCTAAATAAGTGTGCATATATAAATTGAGCATACATTTCACTGTGGGGTTGATTTACTAAAACTGGAGAGTGCAAAATCTGGTGCTGCTCAGTATAGAAACCAACCAGCTTCCAGGTTTTTTTTTTTCAAAGCTTAATTGAACAAGCTGAAATAAGAAGCTGATTGGCTAACATGCACAGCTGCACCAGATTTTGCACTCTGCAGTTTTAGTAAATCAACCCCTATACGTTCATCTTTGTTAATCCCCCGTATGTTGTGTGACACCTGTATCTATTGAGCAGGTTGCAAAACAGAATATAGTGGGTCTCAGTGGTAAGGGGTTGGTTTTTAGACACCTGTCCACCCTCAAACTCATTGCTGCACCTATGGCCATCTAGTACAATATTGGCCTGTATAAGCCAAGTCAACATTCTTAAATAATTTGTACTGAGCAGCATACAAATTGTGTTAAAAAATTGCATAAGTATATCCAATTAAACCTCTTTAATTAATACACTCTATATGTATTAGAATGTTGCTTTTATTTAAATGAATGCTAACCAATTCGAATGATATAGTGGAGTCAGCTTTATTTTCACACTATAACAGTCAGAGACTCTGTCCAGACTGCAGAGCTTGTAAGCATACAGTATTGTGTCTGATAATTCCACCCGTCACTTTACAACAGATCTCCAAGTGTTACGTATCTGAGTTGTACTAATTCAGTGACAACACACATCATTTCTAAAATGGAATTGGACACATGTTTACATGTGTCACAGAGAGCGGAGTCCTGCTTAATCTGCATCACTGTTTAGAATATTATTAAAACGAAGATGAGAGACCCAACAGGTTGGCAGACCTGAAAACCCAACTGTAGAAAACTTGTGGTCACAGTTCACAAAGGATACAGAAACCAATGCAGAACCCAACCTACTGGTATCTGCCTAGTACATAAATATCTGTTTAGGGAGGGCTGATTATTTAAATATGAGGCCTGGCAGTCCTCCTCGTATTCAAATAGCCTATGTGCCAAATACTACTCCAATACATCCCAAAGCAAAGTGACTCTCTAAACCATATAGAGCTTAGTAGTGACTGAATATGTTAACCAGTATTGATATTCACTTTGTATTTAAAGGCTGAGCTGCTGCCCATATTGATCTGATACAATTTGTTTTACAATAATACTGTATATGATGTGAGCACAGCTTCTATACGTTGTACTAGATATATCTCTTCAGTGATAACGTTCTTTGGTCTTTTCCCATGGATCAGTCATGTTTAAATTAATTCATGATCCCCGCAGGGCACAGGCAAAGGTAGAAATCTATAAATAGGTGTATGATGATAAAAGAACGCGATGTAGTGTGGACAAGATTCCATACAGCTAAGCTATGCTAGCCACATACATGCACAAACCTATGGAAGAGGCATATCAAGTATATGCGTATAGAAATATATATACGTTTCCGAGTGTATATACCATATATATATAAGCACATATATAGTATAATTAGTAAACACATACACAATTAAATAGAATCTGTGTTTATAAATATATGCATGCATAGAAATATAATATAATGACATAAATAATTGATATATGTACACATGTATATGTGATAAAATACATCTATGTTACAGCAAACTGTACATGATATCACGTAGCACAATCAAAGGAAATAAATCCTATATGAGGTGTAGAACAGTGGAGTCAATTAGGGAAAGCCCTCATTAAAGGGCAGTTGTTTGTCTTTATTAATGACAAGTTGACAGGCAATGAGTGTCATGCCACCATGCAGAGGAACCCCTTACCTGGGCTGATCATGCTGTGCATTCTGTGCTGTGCCAGGAGCTTCTCCCGTCCAGAGACCCCATCTGAAGAAAAACATGATTCACTCTCATAAATTGTCTGCAGCATATTCCAATCACTCTCTAGTTCAGACACATGAAAGCTTCATCACTCTTCTGTACGGAAGCGACCCTTCAGCAGTCTTAACTCCTCCACAGGGGGAGGAGGCAGTGATACACACTTTGACAATTATTCCATTTTTCTACACATATTTACTGTGCTAAGTACTCTAGAATACAGAGAAGGGTGTCGATGTTGCTCCCCCCCTCTCTCTGCACAAGCTCTGCCAATAGCAAGGAGCTGTCAGTGTCAAGTGTACCTTGCCTTTAAGCCAGGGTGCCCTGACAGCAGGTGCAACAGGAGATCTGTGCAGGCTTTTCTCTTACAATCAATAAAAAAAAAGAAAAAAGAAAAAAGGAGAAGTCAAGCGTGTTCCTTTTTAAAAAATGACAGTAAAGGAAAGGTGAAGGATTCTGAGGAAATGTCAGTCCTGTCCTGCGTCCTGCTATATCTGCCTTTTCCTCTCTGCATCTGCCTCCTGTGCTTCCTCTCTCACTCTCTGTCTCTCTCACTAAAGTTGGCTATAGCTGGTGATAACTCATTTGCATGTGAATCAACAACAGCGTGGCCCACAGGGTACAAAAATAGAACAATGGCTGGCCTGAGCCAAAAATAGGTCAAGCAGGGCCGAGTGATCGGAGCCTACATTAATGTACTTAAAAATATCACAGCAAACACAGCTGTCTGTCCCTCTTAAGAAAAAAAATTCTGTCAGTCTTTCAGTCTTCAGAGGTTCAAAGTAATTATTAACCTTTTACCACCAGCAAATGTACATATGTTCACGCTATGATCATCTTAACATGCGCATGTGTGTGTGTATATATATATATATATATATATATATATATATAGAGAGAGAGAGAGGAAGAGAATATATGGAAATATATATATAGAATGAGAGAGAAAGTAAAATTCTGTATAACATTATATACTATATATATATATATATATATATATATAGTAGAGATGAGTCACCGCACACACTTGTAGGTGTATTGGCCCAGGAGCAATCTATGATAAAAAGTACATAGAATATGCAGCAGATAGTAGGTGCACTCAACCCACTGCACCTACTATCTTAGATCTATATATATATGTACATGAGAATGGCAGCGCATAAACACACCGGGATGCAAAGGATTAAAAAGGCAGGTGGACTTCCAGTGGAAAACGGGTTAACAGTTTATTGGTAATGGGGACCAAGAAAAGAAGTACATAAAATGCTTACATCACCCTGGACTGGAGTGGACAATGTAAAATAGTGAGTGTACAGCTTGTATAACAGTGTAAATTTGCTGTCCCCTCAAAATAACTTAACACACATCCATTAATGTCTAAAACCGCTGGCAACAAAAGTGAGTACACCCCTAAGTATAGATGTCCAAATTGGGCCCAATTAGCCATTTTCCCTCCCCGGTGTCATGTGATTCGTTATGCTTCGTACACACGCATCGATTATTGGCCGGGAATTTTCAGCCAACGTCCGATCGTACGATTTTCAGCTTGTTAGTATGATGCTTCCGACAACCGACTCCGACTTTTCGGCCGAAAAATATCTGGTGTGCAGACTATAAAATTTTTGTTGGCCGTCAACACAACGGCTGATTTTCCGTCAGTCAGTACAGATTTCAGCAGACAAAAATCTGATGAGCAAGACTGGGCATGCTCAGAGAAGAAAAAACACACGGAAAGTAAACCAGCACATGACATCACTTCTGAAGTAGATTTTTGTTGGCCGAGAAAATTCGTGTGCAGTCTAGGCACATTCCAACCAACAAAACACCACTCTGGACAAAAGTCGGACGATCGTTCGGCCGATAATCGTTGCGTGTGTATGAGGCATTAGGGTTACATGGTCTCAAGTGTGAATGGATGCAGGTGTGTTAAATGTGGTGTTATAGCTCTCACTCTCTCATACTGGTCACTGGAAGTTCAAAATGACACCTCATGGCAAAGAACTCTCTAAAGGATCTGAAAAAAAGAATTGTTACTCTACATGAAGATGGCCTCTATAAGAATATTGCAAAAACTCTGAAACTGAGCTGCAGCGTGGTGGCCAAGCCCATACAGCGGTTTAACAGGACAGGTTCCACTCAGAACAGGCCTCGCCATGGTCGATCAAAGAAGTTGAGTGCACATGCTCAGTTTTATATCCAGATAATGTCTTTGGGAAATAGACGTATGAGTGCTGCCAGAGGTTAAAGGGGTGGGGAGTCAGCCTGTCGGTGCTCAGACCATACGCCGCACACTGCATCAAATTGGTCTGCCTGGCTGTTGTCCCAGAAGGAAGCCTCTTCTAAAGATGATGCACAAGAAAGCCCGCAAACAGTTTGCTGAAGACAAGCAGACTAAGGACATGAATTACTGGAACCATTACCGGTGGTCTGATGAGACCAAGATAAACTAATTGGTTTAGATGGTGCCAAGTGTGTGTGTCGGCAACCAGGTGGGGAGTACAAAGACAAGTGTGTCTTGCCTACAGTCAAGCATGGTGGTGGGAGTGTCATGGTCTGGGGCTCAGACCATACGCCGCACACTGCATCAAATTGGTCTGCCTGGCTGTTGTCCCAGAAGGAAGCCTCTTCTAAAGATGATGCACAAGAAAGCCCGCAAACAGTTTGCTGAAGACAAGCAGACTAAGGACATGAATTACTGGAACCATTACCGGTGGTCTGATGAGACCAAGATAAACTAATTGGTTTAGATGGTGCCAAGTGTGTGTGTCGGCAACCAGGTGGGGAGTACAAAGACAAGTGTGTCTTGCCTACAGTCAAGCATGGTGGTGGGAGTGTCATGGTCTGGGGCTGCATGAGTGCTGCCGACACTGGGGAGCTACAGTTCATTGAGGGAACCATGAGTGCCAACATGTACTGTGACATACTGATGCAGAGCATGATCCCCTCTCTTTGGAGACTGGGCTGCAGGGCAGTATTCCAACATGATAACAACCCAAAATAGACCTCCAAGACAACCACTGCCTTGCTAAAGAAGCTGAGGGTAAAGGTGATGGATTGGCCAAGCATGTCTCCAGACCTAAATCCTATTGCGCATTTATGGGGCATCCTCAAACGGAAGTTGGAGGAGCGCAAGGTCTCTAACATCTACCAGCTCATTACAATGTTATACAAGCTGTACACTTACTACGTTACATTGTAGCAAAGTGTAATTTCTTCAGTGTTGTCACATAAAAAGATATAATAAAATATTTACAAAAATGTGAGGGGTGTACACACTTTAGTCAGATACTGTATATATATATATATATATATATATATATGTACAGTATTTGTATAATGAGATAGATGGATACATAGATAGATAGATAGATAGATAGATAGATAGATAGATAGATAGATAGATAGATAGATAGATAGATAGATAGATAGATAGATAGATAGATAGATAGATAGATAGATAGATAGATAGATAGATAGATATGCCAATATAATACTGGCATTAAATGCAAATAATACATCATCCAAAAATAGTAGGAGAAGGCTAAAGCAAGGATCATCTGATATTTTCACGATTTGAAGTGGTTCTTCATGCTAGGAACAAAAAATTAAAAGTCATTAACTACAAACACTGTAGCAGCTGACTTTTAGTAACAGGACACTTAGCCCCCGTTCACATACACGCGACGCTACTTCGCACCGCAACCTCCGAGGTCGCGGTGCGAGCAGCGCGCCGCGACCTCGGAGCGGCCGCCACGGACTTCATAACATTGAAGTCTATGGCGGTCGCCTCCTGGTCGCCCCAAAGAAGCTCCGGACCCTTTTTCTAAATCGGAGCGACTTGTGTCGCTCCTATTAGAACGGGTCCGCAGCTTCCCTCACAGGTCGCCTCACAGGTCGCCTTAGTGTGAACGGGGGCTTACAATACCTGTCCAAGGATCCAGCACTATCCTCACCCAAGGCAGTTCCTCATTGGTCTCTGGCCCCGCGGCACAGGCATCTTTAGTGGAGGAAACCCGCTGTGACTCACTGCATGAGCCGCGCTGCGCTTTGAGAATGGCCCCACAGCCTTCGGGGGACCTGACACGTGTCCCAGAAGGCTGTGGGCAAAGGTGGGGGAAGGAGGGGTGGCAAACGTTTGCTCATATCACCTAGGTGAAACCAGATACCTGCCCCATCCCCAACAAAAAAAACTGTCCAGAGGTGGTAAAGGAGAAAGGGGGGGGGGAGGCAGAGAAGCAGAACTTTTGTTTGAAGTTCTGCTTTAATCACATTATATATTATATACTGCTAAAAATAGAAATGAAAAGGCCACTATCATAAAACATGTAGTATTCTGATAGCTGTAAGTAGTTAACCCATGAAATGACAGCATATATGTATTATTTCAAATACCCTGCAATATCTAGGAGTTGGGACAAAATTATAACACTGCTTGTCACAGTCACCTTTTATACACATGGGTTAAAAAAAATGAACGTTCAAGGTCCTAGTGATAGGGTTTATGTACACAAGGGTGGTTTTTCTGCTTTAGAAGCATGGTTTAGCCATTCCACATTTACTTCAATGGCGGAGTGTGGAAGCTGTGTTTGACCTTCTGTGATTTGTGTTTGTTTGGATGCAGCATGTCCTATTGTGGAGCATTTGCATTGCAGGCAATGCAGGTCAGACACAGCCTTTTGCTGCATTTTATACTTGACAACAGCCGTCTATTGTTTGTCCAACCCTATTAATGTCACTGGACCTCTAAGTCTGTGCGCAAATGCTAGACAAAAAAATAAATGTTGGTATATAAGATAAAAAAAACAATTTAATATACGTATAAAGTAGATACAGTTATCATGATACAATTTTTCTGCAATAATCGCCCACTAAGGCATAGTTCAGAGATAATGACAATCTGCTGAATTTACACGGCATCGTTGTGTCTGTACAATATGGAAAAATGACTAATTGATTCCATGAAGAATTGGCAATAAAGTTTTTCCTCATTATGACTCTTTAGGGAAGAGAGGAAATCTGTGCACGTACAACTTAAGAACCAGCATATACGTCTTCGTTGTTTAGGAGGCTTCACAGTCATCACTGAAAGGAGTACTGGAATTTTAAAAACAATCTTGTGCAAAACGATATCAATCACTGACAGATCTGCTATGATTCTTAGACTTCTTCTTGGTCAACCTATTTAGCCAACAAGATTACACATATCCCACTGCCGCTAACAATTCCAGCTTGGAAAAAAAACTACATATGAGGTAATGAGCTGCTCTAAATATTTGCATCCCAAGAGAAAAATGCATTGTTCATATATAATATGTGCCCAACGTTCAACAGTGCAAAAATATATTAATTACCGACACTTCTTCATGCCTTGGCATAAAAACGGTCACTTCTCTGGTTGGTCAATTCAGTTCAGATAAAGAAAAGCCACTAATTTACTCCAGAAATGTATGTGAACTTCACGGACCTTCATAAATCATCGCTCCTAGGAACAGTGTATACCCAAGACACATGGCTCTACCATCCATTACTAAGTGACCTAATAAAGGCTATATTTATAATAAGTGCCTTTGCTGGTAATACATGAAGATCTAATGGGGGCAGGGGTCACAGAGACTGTAAACAGGCCCATGTTCCTTGGGGGATGTAAGCTCCCCATGTCAGCCGCTTTTTATCAACCACTGGAAAGGGCATAGACGTGAGATGAGCGTCATCAGGATGATTTTACCCACATCATGTGAAAACTGCTTGTCTAGAGGAACTATTTGACCTGTGTAGGCATATCCTTGCCAACCAATCTCTTGGGAGATATTAATGGCCCTTTTGGATTCCAGTTGTTGGCCACACCAGTTATTCCTTGATTGTACAATCTGTGCGCGGTCTCCTTTACAATTTGTATGAGGACCTACCTAAGCAATGTATTCTATTTATGGTATATACATTCAGATTGGTGCTTGAACTATGTGGGAGTTGATAACTCAAAAGAAGATTGTATAATTAGCATTATATGGCCAGTTTATGTCTATGATAACTTTAAGGGTAACTTTAAGGCTTGCTTCACACTCCTGTGACTTAGGATCCAACTTGTGAGACCCAAAGTTACAAAATCTCTTTGAGAGTTGTTCCAAGTGACACTACCGAAGTTGCTGCGACTTCAGAAAAGGTTCCTGCACTACTTTGATGCAACTTTGATGCAGCTTCAGTGCCAGAGAGTGTAAAAGTCGTATTAAAGTCACATCAAAGTCGTATAAAATTCGCACTCCAAAGTTGCACTGAAAATTGCGTGACTTTTGAGTCAGCTAGTGTGAAACAAGCCTAAAAAAAAAAAAAAAGCGTATGCAGTTGGTATACAAGCCATGTTGTCATTTAATGAATTGTTTTTGGATGAAATGGGGTGGGGGGCAGGAAAAACTGCACTTCAGCCATTCATTTGAAAGAGCCCTAACATGCAAGTCAAGTTTTAAGCCTCATGCACACTGAACATTTTTGCAGCTTCTAGGTGCATCTGGCATTTACATCAGATGCAGTCCGCTGCATTTTTAATCAGTATTTTATTTGTATTTCAATGTCCCTAGTTCACACCAGTGGGGTAGGTTCCAGTGCAGTCAACAAAAGTAGAGCCTGCTGCATTTTTACATATAGAACGCATCTGGAACACAACAAAACGCATGTAAATGGACCATAATGCATGTAAACACACCAAAAATGCATATTAACCTAAGATTATTCAAGTATCAGAATAAAAAAATAGAAAAAAACGCACTGATAGGCAATAAAAATGCATCAAAAGCGTGTGTAAAGGTATATGTAAAAATACATCAGGAACGCAGAAATTGTGGTATGAACCAGCCCGAAGAGTGCACAAGCTGATTACAATGAACCAAACCAGACCCTCCTATTTAGATTCAGTCTGCAAAAGGCCATGGTGAAACAAATAGCTATTTCTTCAGAGCAACCAAAGGTAGAACTCTGCTACACAGTTTAACATCCCTGCAATGCACATTGATCACCCAGAGGGGACTGCTTTTTTCTCCACAAAAGAGGAGTTACTCTTTAATTGACTTCTAACGCCTAAACATTTTTTACCTTAATGCATTCCCTGCATTAGGTAAAAAATATTTAGGTATCATTATCACCCCCACCCCTTGCTTATACTTACCTGAGTCCTCACTTGATGCAGTGCTCTGCCCACCTGCAGTGGCTCTGTCTCTGTCTTTCCCCACTCTCACAGACTTTGTTGAGGCAGTGGAAGCCAATGGCTCACACTACTGTCAGTCAAATCCTTTGACGAGGGAGCGAGGCTGAACTGTGCTATCTGTGTCTATGGATGCAGGCAGGGTGGCTCAGGATCGAGCTCACAGGTGTGCCACCATAGGAAGCAGCTTCCTATAGTGGCACACTGAGAAAAGTTGGAGCCTGAAGCACCAGGAGAGGGCCCAAGAAAAGGAGATTTGGGGCCCCTCTATGCAATTCCATTGCACTACACTTTTCACTTTAAAGGAGAAGTATAGCCAAAGCTCATTTGGCTCTACTTCTTCAATGGATCACAGGAGTGCAGTTCATTTTGCACTCCTGTGACTCATTTTCAGCTGACAGCAGGTTGAAGTTCGCTGTCGGCTGACATCACAGCGCCGGTCCAGGCTTGGGAAAGATCATAACCATAGGTTTGGGATCTTCCCACATGCCTGGACTGGTACCCAGCCTAGCTGCCCCCTCCACAACCCAGAGCTCCATGAGTGAGGGGGGAGGTGCAGTGCAGACAGACAGTCACCAGCTCTCTGCTTAGGGAGCTCTGAGAACCAAGCAATCGGCGGTGTTTGATCGCTCACCTCTCAGTCTTAGAGCCGGCGGGGGACAGATGCAGCATCGGACGGCATCTGACGCATGATGTTTGGAGCTAGGAAAGAATAATTTTAAACAAAAAAACATTCCCATACTTCTCTTTTAAATCTGTATTTTCTTGAAGCATATACTGTACATAATTTTTCCATCAGTCTTAAACAGAGCTGTGCATAGCATGCAAGACCGCTCTTTAACACAATAGAAAATAATGACTACAACAAAGAACAGCAAGCAAAAGTCAAATAACATGTAATAATAATAATATATGATTTTAGTAAGGCCTCTATCCAAGGTAAAGACTCGGGTGTTCATTTCAGAGTGTGTGGCTTTCATTAGAAATCATATAGTGATATCCAGATTAAACCTGCAGCATAGAAGTCCCCAAACAACACCACCCTGTCAACAAGTCAGATTGCAAATTACAGGCTGTGGAACGCTGTACATAAAAACATGTATGCGCTGTGCGTCTCCCCCACACAAATTGCATGCTAAGTACGTGACAAAAAACGTATGTCATCATCTTGTCTCCTCACTCAGGCAGGCACTGCTAGGAGAGTATCAGATATTTATCAAGCCAGTGCAAGCAAAAGCACAGGATGGCCTCTACGTATGTGATTTGGGTGCATGCAAACCGTGTATGATAATTCTGAGCTTAATCTTTCTAGGAAATTGTATGACACAAAAATGACTCATGCTTGCATGGGCTGAATGCAAAGATCTCTGGTTCTGTGCTTTAAAGAAATGCTAAAATTAGCAAACAAATATCTGTATTCAAGATGTTACAATGGCTACAGTCTACCTGTTCATGTGCCACCCCTACAATATGGCTGCTTTACCCTCAGGCTCAAAACACACAGCCATGGTGGGAAAGTCCCGCAACTTAACCACTTGCCGACCAGCCGCCGTAGTTTTACTGTGGTAGGTTGGCTCTATTACACGAAACGACGTACCTGTATGTTGCTTAGTGTAACAAAAAGTGGTAGCGTGTGCGCCCCCGGAGGCGCGTTCGCACGCACGCATGCTAATTGGCCAGAGTCAATCATCTGGTCCGGCGGACGCAATGCTTGCCGGCCACCCAGGATCGATCCATGGAGAGGGAACGGCAGCCTACCGATGTAAACAAAGCAGACCGCTGTTCTGTCAGCGATGAAAACAGGGATCCTGTGTTCCTCCTATTTAGAAACACAGATCTTTGTGTTCATCCAGTGATTTGATCCACCATACAGTTAGAAAGCATCACCTAGGGACACACTTAACCCTTTGATCACCCCTGGTGTTAACCCCTTTCCTGCCAGTGTCATTAGTACAGTAACAGTGCAAATTTTTAGAACTGATTACTGTATTAGTGTCACTGGTCCTCCCAAAAGTGTCAGTTAGGTGTCTGATCTGTCTGCCAAAATGTGGTAGTCCCACTAAAAATCACTGATAGCCACCATTACTAGTAAAAAAAATAAAAATGACACAAATCTATCCCTGAATGGTAATGGTGTTTTCATGCTGTATATTCTTCTCTATTTTTCATGTAGCTATTCATGATTTATAGTCATAACATCTTGTTTGTTTGGTTATGTCTGACTCTGCAGAAATAGTTGCACATAAGAACATCTTGATTGGTAAATTTGTTATGGGAATAGTTTAAATTTGTGTAGTATGCCAAAAAGTATCATGTGATCGTGAGTCATACTGAAGCCAAGCCGCTTATTGTGAAATTCATTTTTCTGTTGTTCTAACTGTATATATGCTCGGGACATTTCCTGAAATAAACGAACATACTTTGACTCTACCCTTGTGTGTGTGTCTCTGTGTGTTCCCGAATATTTCTAGGGAGTCCATCTAGCCGTCCCGTTCAAAAGTCCCTTACATTCCCCTAGTTTGTAGACGTGATAACTTTTGCGCAAACCAATCAATATACCCTTATTGGGATTTTTTTTTACCAAAAATATGTGGCTGAATACATATTGGCCTAAATTGATGAAAAAATTAGATTTTTTTTATTTATTTTTTTTTATTGGGAATGTTTTATAGCAGAAAGTAAAAAATATCGTTTTTTTCAGAATTGTTGCTCTTTTCGCAAAAAAATAAAAATCGCACAGGTGATCAAGTTGTGTGGTGTAGTGGTTTTGCACAGAGCAGCCCGGATCCTCCTCTTCTCGGGTCCCTCTTCAGTGATCCTGAGCCCTCCCTCCTGTTACTACCCCCACATCAAGCAGCTTGCTATGGGGACATCGCCGTGGCCCAGACCCGCCCTCTCTCTCCTCATCAGCTCACTGATTTTGAATGACAGAGGTGGGAGCCAATGGCGCCACGCTGCTGTCTCAGCCAATGGGGAGTGAGAGTTCTGGGCAGCCGAGACACTCCAACAACTTCGCTGGATCGAGGGCTCAGGTAATTTTTAGGGTGGCTGCTGCACACAGAAGGCTTTTTATCTTAATGCAAATTATGCATTAAAGGGGTTGTAAAGGTTTAGGTTTCTTTTCTTATAAAAATAACAAACACTTGCCTGCTCTGTAGAAGGGTTTTGCACAGAGCAGACTCGAACCTCCTCTTCTGGGGTGCCCTGTCGGCATTCCTGGCTCCTCCCCCTCATCAGCCGCTTTCCATGGGGGCACCCATGCGGGCACACTCCTGAGTCCAGCTGCTGTGTCTATTGACCCTGACAGCAGGACTCTGCACCGCCCCCCATTCCTTGATTTGACTGACAGCAGCAGGAGCCAATGGCTCCTGCTGGTATCAATCTTTCCAATGAGGACAGAGACAGCGGCTGGAGCCGCTGGGCTCATGCACATTGCTGGAACGGATGGGCTCAGGTAAGAAAAAGGGGGGGGGGCGGCTCTGGGGCCGGTGCAACAAAGAAGGTTTTTCACCTTAATGCATAGAATACTTTAATCAGTTCTGGACCAGAAGGATTTGCCCCCCTTAATGACCAGGCCATTTTTTGCGATTCGGCACTGTGTTATTTTAACGGACAACTGCGTGGTCGTGCAACACTGTACCTAAAAAAATTGATGTCCTTTTTTTCCCACAAATAGAGCTTTCTTTTGGTGGTATTTGATCACCTCTGTGATTTTTATTTTTTGCGCTATAAACAAAAAAAAAGCGACAATTTCGGAAAAAAAAAATATTTTTCACATTCTGCTATATAACATTCCCAAAAAAATAAATTGAAAAATCTAATTTTTTTAACATTTTAGGGCAATTTGTTTTTTTTTTAATTTTGAAATTTGAGCGAGTTGTAGTGAGGAGCGGAGAGCCGGGGCAGGAGCAGGGTGACGTTTTGCTGGAGATTTTTTGACAAATTGTGAATTAGCTGGATGCACAAGGCGGAAGCTGACCCAACAAGTGTGAAGGCTACACAGGAGAAGTTCTGGTCCTTAAAGATCCCGGGCAATGTGCAATAATCTTGAAGGTCTTTATTTATCTGCAATCTGGTGAGTGGGGAACCTTGAGGGGCACCTTGTCACTTTCCAAGCACCTGAATTATTTTTGGCACCTTGGCACCTTAATTGGATCACCATAAGGACTTTTTGTTTCAAGCACTGAATATTCTTTTGGAGTATATCTAACCACTTATGTGTATACATGCACTTTATAATTTATTGGCTATTGCATATATTTTTTAGCACTTAGCACTTTGTGTATATGATCTTTACCATGCACTTTATAAATTATTGAATATTGTTTATATATCACAGCACTCATCACTTTACTGAAGCTAGCGCTGCATAAATTCGTTTTTATCACATTTTCCTAAGAATTTTCTTAGAGTCTGCAGCAGCTGCTCATTACCTTATTCATATTAATAATTTTCACGTTGTGTAGCGCGGGTTTAATTTTGTTTTTTCATTAATTTGTTTTTTGCTACATATTTTTGGTAAAAAAAAAAATCGCAATAAGCGTATTTTGATTGGTTTGCGCAGAAGTTATCGCGTCTACTAACTACGGGAAAGATTTATGTTAATTTTTTTACTAGTAATAGCGGGGGATGGGCTTGTGAAATGACCATAGAGACCTGTGATCCTATAAAGGAGGATCACAGGCGCTCTGTGATCATTCCAGAGAGAAGAACGGTTAGCTGTGTTTACAACAGCTGACCATCCTTCTCTCTCAGCAGGGCCGGCAGCCCCGTGCATTGGAGTCCATGCTGCCAAGGTGGGGCGGGAGCGCACTGCCGCCGGCGTGCACTCGCCCCCTAGCAGCAGGCGCACGACTGACGTAGGGCTACGTCGGTTCACGCAGCAGGAGCTGGGTGCCGCGGTTTATCTGCGGCAAGCGGTCCGGAAAAGGTTAGGGTCTTACCTTGGGACTTTTATAAACCCTTTAGGATAAAAAAAACTTCTAACTTTACAACCACTTTAAAGTGCAATTTGGCCGCGCAACTTCATTGCGGCTTGCTCGCGACTTCATTAACAGAAGTCAATGCAAGTAGTACATGAAAGTGCTGTAGCTTAAATCGCATGGATTAGAATGGTTCCATTACAGTTAATGGGGTATGACTTTTAACTCTCAAGTTATGTGAACAGAGCCTGAAGTCTGAGAACCTCATTTAGTGAATTCTGAATTATTGCTCTACAAGTCTTAAATCTGTCCCCTGACAACTGTGTTAACTGTTCCTGACCTTTCTGCCCATCCATAGATGACTGAATCCATAGATTTGTCCCCCAGGACCTGACTGCAACTTCCATGCAATGGATCCACAGGAGTAACCCAGGAGTGGTCCTGCAAGACTCCAGTAAATATGGAGGTCTAAGGCCTCATGTGCACTGGGGCATTTGTAAACAAAGCAGCTTCCAAAACCACTAGGTAATTCTGCATCAACCATGTACACCACCTCTAGCTAACTCTGCATCAACCATGTACACCACCGCTAGCTAACTCTGAATCAACCATGTACACCACCGCTAGCTAATTCTGCATCAACCATGTACACCATCACTAGCTAACTCTGCATCAACTGTCTACACTACGCTAGCTAAATCTGCATCAACCATGTATATCACCGCTAATTCTGCAACAACCATGTACTCCACCTCTAGCTAATTCTGCATCAACCATGTACACCGCCGCTAGCTAACTCTGCATCAACCATGTACACCACCGGTAGCTAATTCTGCATCAACCATGTACACCACCGCTAGCTAACTCTGCATTAACCATCTACACCACTGCTAGCTAACTCTGCATCAACCATCTACACCACCACTGGCAAACTCTGCATCAACCATGTACACCGCCGCTAGCTAACTCTAAAGCAACCATAGGGTCAGTTCAGCCACCACTACCTAACTATGCATGTCATAACCAAAAACTTGAGGCAGGAATTGAGAAATTGCAAAGTTGTCCAAGATACTGTAGCTGTTTGAATGTGTTACTGTTTCCCTAAATCACAGAGGGGTTGATTTACTAAAACTGGAGAGTGCAGAATCTGGTGCAGCGTTGCATAGAAACCAATCAGCTCACATTTTGTATTCTTTAGGTTTAGAAAATGAACCTCATAGTTAAGCCAAACAATGACACAAAGTCCTGAAAAAGGGGGAATTCCTAATCCCCCCCCCCCAAAAAAAATTAGCTGTACTCCATTATTTAAACAAATAAAGTCATTAACCAAACCCCCGTGTGTACTTGGTGCTCCGACCCACAAATTTACAGAAGTATTAAGTGCAGTCATACTGCACATACCTGCACGCCATGTCCCTGCCACTATGCCCAAATGTCCGGCAGTTCTGACTGGCAAAGCTCCCACACTTCTGGTTAAGGTCCTACTTACACTAAGCTCTGGTTTAAAAAAAATATATATCCAAGTACCCAGATAGCAAGAATAACTTTCCACAAGTTTGTGGCAGTGTTGAATTGTAAGTCTGTTAACTTGCTGCACATTTTCACTGGAAATGTGTACACTTGCTGACCACTTGAAGCAGAATTTCTAGTTGACACGTTTCCAATTTGTAGCAAGAGCAAAGTTGCAGTGTTGAGTCTACAGCAAGAGCTCTGCAAGTCTATTGCACAACATAACTGAACCAGAACTTGCAGCAGACTTGCAGAATGTTTGCAAAGAAAGTTGAAGCCTGGCAAGTCTAGCAAAAGCTGAGTAAGTCATTTTTAAACTTGCAGCACAATTACTTGCTATATGGGTATGTATTTTTAAAACAGAAAGTTACCCATAACAGTTTGATAACAATGAATGTTCTTTAACAAAAGAACATACATTCCACATTAATAACTATGCTACCAAAATTAGTGTGTGTTGTACATTGCCTCCAGAATTGCTCCTGTTTCTTCTTGCTGGAGGCCGCCATTTCATTTTGTGGAAGCCCAGAGCAGTCACTTCCTTATTTTAAGCTCTCTCCCTTAGTCTCAAAAACTATATTTCACTTTCTGTAATTAAAATGTGTACATTTCCAGGCTTCATTGTATGTCTTGGCTTAGCTAAAGAGGAAGGCTGACAGAAGCTTTAACCAGACAGTGGGTGGTTGAATCTCCAAAAACGTCTAACAAATTGTGATGGGACACTCTAAATATGATCTGCCCCTTCAATATGAGAACCACCCTCTTGAATGTGAGGGGTAACTAGATTCCAAACAGGAACTCCTTAACAGGAGTATAATCCTGGGTGTACTGCTATAAACTCTTTCAAATAGGGCAAAGAAAAGTCTATGTAATCCACATGGTAGGTACTCACTGTGTCCTGTATACTGCAGTATGCAGTACTGTACTGCAGTCCCAATCAGCTTCTGTACCTGTTGCCTGTGTCCTGGATCCTCAAATTAGCTTTTTGCATGTTTTTAAGAGGTTAGGCCAGAGGTCACCCAGCCTAGGCAGGAGCTGGGACCCCAAAAATAATTATTTCAAACTGCAGGTCGTCTCCCAGGGATGCCTCAGCCTTCAGGCCCAAGGTTATACCCCTCTCAGCCCCCTACTGGTCAATTATTCCCCTCCTATAGGAGATCTTACTGGTGCTTGACCCCAAGGGGTCATCTGGTAAGTAAGCTGTGCATGCGGTGGAGGTGAAAGGAGTAACACATACCCACTGAATTCCTCACCAAGTGAACATTGTGCCACGGTGTCCGTTCACCACCTTGATTAAGCACCAAGAGCATTTTCCAGTGAACTGGACAATTTTTTGCAATATAACACTATTTATTTGCTAACAGTTTAGATTAAGCACTAATAGCACTTTCAGCATATTGGACATTTTTTTTTACAATATAATATCACACTATTGACAATATTTATAATCACTTTGGACTTCTATATTCTCATTTATGAATATTTATTGCCTAATCGTTTATTGCATTTTTAATGATTGAGATTTATGTATTTATTGGTTTTTCACAAATTGGAGATATTTATCTGAACTCATTAATCATGGTATTTATTGGAGAAGCATAGAGCTAGAAATACTCTCGCACAAAATCTGTATTTATATATATTTATTTATTTATCTATATATATATTTATTTATTCACATAAGTTATTGAGCGTGGCCCCTACCATATATGCAATCATGCTTTACTGTGTATACAGACAGATGTTACTGTTGTGGGTTTAGTGACACTTTAAGTTCCACTTTAATGTGTATAGTCTAAAAGTCCATCAATAAAAACTTAGAGATTCTAGCCTATATTCATGCTATCCTAAAATATAGAAGTTGGTCTTTAACCTATCGAAATTAAGCCTGTGTATGGGATAAACTGTCTCAGTATTAGCTCAGTTAAAGAAATGTAAGGATGTGAAAGCCTGAGTTATATTCAGAGCTTCTGTACCAAGGCAAATCTCACACATTCATCCAAATCCAAGCGCATCCAGCCGCATTAGCCAAAAACATACAATGCAAAGTGCCAATTTTATGGAACGGGTGTAGACAAATACGGTTCAGACAGCTACAACTATGGAACTTCTTATGCTACCTAAAACACGTTTCAGCTTGCTGTTACTATGATATGCTTCAGCAACATTACTGCTTTTTCCTGAACTGGTCCCAGTGCGCAACTTTTTTACGGTGGTGGCAGATATTCATGCTCTTTGTATAAGGATGATTGGGGCAGTCTAATCTTACAATGTCTGTCTACCTGTGGGGAGGTCCAGCATGGTGGGGCAGAAGTAAACAGAGTCCAGTTGCAGAGAATGGAACTTGTATAACCACTTGCCACATTTTTACTGCTGCAGGCTGGCTCGGCTGCGCGAAATGACGTAGCTCTACGTCGGTCGGGCAGGTGGTGCTGAGGGGTAAGCGCTCCCGCCACCACCAGGCAGCGGGGATGCCGATGCACGGGGCTGGCTGCCGCGATTGCCGCCGGGCACCCGCCATCGCTCCCCGCTGAGAGAGAAGGACTGGTTGTAAACACAGCTGATCACAGATCTCTATGATCGTTTCACAAGCCCATCCCCCATACAGTTAGTAAACACTCTCCTAGGCTTACATTTAACCCTTTGATCGCCCCTAGGTTAACCCCTTCCCTGCCAATGTCATTATTACACTAACAGTGCATATTTTTAGCACTGATTACTGCAGTAATGTCACTGGTCTCCCCAAAAGTGTCAGAAATGTCAGTTAGGGGTCCGATCTGTCCACCTCAATGTCGCAGTCCTGCTAAAAATCGCTGATCGCCGCCATTACTAGTAAAAAAAATTTAAATGACATAATCCCTTCCCCTAGTTTGTAGACGTGATAACTTCTGCGCAAAACAATCAAAATATGCTTATTGCGATTTTTTTTTTTTTACCAAAAATATGTAGCAGAAAGCAAATTGGCCTAAAAGGATGAAAAAAAATAGATTTTTAATTTTTTTTCTGGGAATATTATATAGCAGACAGTGAAAAATATGTGTTTTTTTTTTTTTTCAGAATTGTCGCTCTTTTTTTGTTTATAGTGCAAAAAATAAAAATCACAGAGGTGATCAAATACCACCAAAAGAAAGCCCTATTTCTGGGGAAATTATTTTTTTTGTACACTGTTGCACAGCTGCGCAATTTAAAGTAACGCAGTGCCGAATCGCAAAAAATAGCCTGGTCATTAAGTTCAGCAATTCGCAATAAGCCTGGTGGGAAGGCACCCAAGTGGGAAAACTCAATAGAATGCAACAGCAGTGTGAAGTAGAGCAGGTCTCAGTGTTGAGAGCGCCAAGCCTGGAAACTAAAGCCTTAAATAGGCTCTGCCTGACTCAAGAAGGCTGTCAGAGTCACATAGGGTGCCAGCTTCCAAAAAGATAGCTTCCCCAGTGACCCAGGAAACCATAGAGGAACCATGTTATTCTTAATTTCTCCTCCAAGTGCAATGCCAAAGTGAAAATCTAAAGTGAAGAAAATAGACTGTACCTCCCTGCATACATAGTCTAACACTAGCCAAATGTTCTGTTTAATTTTTGATAGAATGGAGAAGGGTCTAAAAAAAAGTAATTCTGTCCATCACTTCAGACACCAGGACAAGAAATGGGGGCACAGTTGTCAAGAAGGTACAAGAAGGCACTGGCAGCCAAAAGAACGATGTCATCAATTCTAACCCTTCTCCACTTTGCTAAAAATTTCTTTATATCTGTGTTCCTGTTGAAAAAGTAAATATCCATCTGTTCCAAAACCTATGCCTCTTCTACCACATGTGTGCAACCCACAATAAAAGTAAGGTTAACCGGAAAGGTGGAAATCGGCCAGAACACCCAAATTTTGTGACTTCAGTAAAACTTTAATGTAGAAGTAGGAAGAGATAATCTGGCTGTTGCACACCTCACATGGCGCGAATGGTTAGCAGATAAAAGCAGCCTCAGCCAATTCATCCAAGCAATGCCCCTATGTTTTGCCCTGCACCCTCCATGATTAAGCGCTGGGGTGGGGCGAAACGTGTTGGGGGCATGGCTAGAAGGAATTTACCTGCTAACCACTCAGGCTGGGTGAGATGTGCAGCTGCCGGCCATCTCTTGCACACATCCTTATCAGTAATAATTGGTTTGTCTCAACCCTCTAACTGGTACAGCTTGTTCTATTGGAAAAACAACAGATCAACAGGTGAAAATAATGGAAAGAAAGCCTAAAAGGGAAGCTAATACAGCCATCACATCTAAGAATTGGTAAGCTGCAGTATAAAAAAAGTTTGCCTAAGGCTCCTTTCACACAGGCGGACCGTTCAGATCCGCCTGTCCGTTTCTTTGGCGGATCTGAACGGTCCCCCCATGCATTCCTATGGGGCATCGGATGGCAGCGGAGACATGTCCGCTGACATCCGACCCGATCCGATCCGTCAAATCTGGACGGATGGAAACCCTATTTTCCATCCGTCCAGCGGATCAGATCGGATGGGATCGGATGAGAATGGACCGACGGTCCATTCCCATCCGATTTCCCCCATAGAGATGCATGGGGAACTGACAGCTGTGTCTCCGCACACAGCACGGAGACACAGCTGTCATCCTTCTGCTCAGCGGGGGATCGGCGGCTCGATCCCCCGCTGAGAAAAACGGAGTCCGTTTGACGGACATAATGTGTGAAAGAGCCCTTAGGGTTTAAGGCTGGGTTCACACTTTTGCGATGCGGGAACTAGCTGGATTCCAGTGCGGGTTCCCCCATCGCATGTCTCTGGCAGGCAGTTCACACTGCCCTATGCAAACTGCTGCAGGTGTCAATACAAAGTTAATGACACCCCAAGATCGGTTCGCAGATTGCAGTACGAACTGTAAAATGGTGCAGGAATCGGATCGCATAGGTGTTCACACCCATTCCAGTGCAGACAAAAACAACGTTCCTGCACAATTTTTGTACGAATGCGATGTGAATTCAGCCATACAATCTGTATAGCCGAATTCGCATCGCACAGACATCGCATGTGATCTGCACAGCAATGTGGTGCGAATCACATGCGATGTCTAACATCACAATAGTGTGAGCCCTGTGGAGTCCTATGGTTTTTTTTTTTCTTTTTTTTTTTTTTTTAGAAAGGGTGTCTATTTTCTAAAATCAAAATGGGGTTGATGTTACCTGGTCATTTTAAATAATAGAAGTTGTTTAATTCTAACGGTTTCCAGAGATTTCTATAAAATAATGTTTCTTGACAAGAGACCATAAATCTTAGTACAAATTCAGTTTTAAAATGGATTTTTATTAGCCACAGGCAGAGAGAGAGAATCTGGCTCAGTGTATTTAGAAATGAAAGGATGTTATCTATCAGCACAAGCGTCTCCTGAAACTCCATGGATATAATGGATTTTCACAAGCACTCGATGTAAAATAATCAATTGCTTTTATTTATAATACAGGTCTGTGCGTCACTCCAGCATTGGTGCAAATAGGATGCATCATAATAGAAACATCAGGCTAATTATTAAAGTTTAATCATCATTGGAGTGTATTACTTTTCACATGGAAGTGCTTTACAAATCTCAAATTTTGGTTACTATTAGAGAAGGTTTTCAGTTAACAGATGAGTAATTTGCCTAAACATAAGACAGTATGACAGGAGGAAAGTGCAAAGAGAAGGCATTATTCCTATGTCTCTGCTCTTTCACACAGTACTGACAGCTGGTGACAGGAACAGCAATTCACACAGCAATTCACACAGCAATTCACACAGTACTGACAGCTGGTGACAGGAACAGCAATTCACACAGCTATTCACACAGCAATTCACACAGCAATTCACACAGCGATTCACACAGTACTGACAGCTGGTGACAGGAACAGCAATTCACACAGCTATTCACACAGCAATTCACACAGCGATTCACACAGCTATTCACACAGCTATTCACACAGCAATTCACACAGCTATTCACACAGTACTGACAGCTGGTGACAGGAACAGCAATTCACACAGCTATTCACACAGCAATTCACACAGCAATTCACACAGCTATTCACACAGCAATTCACACAGCTATTCACACAGCTATTCACACAGCTATTCACACAGCAGGAGACAAGGTACCTGCCACACCTAGATGTGCCTGTAGGCTGGACACACACAGTGCAAATTTCTTTCCTGCAACCACAAGTTGCAGGAAAGAAATTTGCATGATTCACCCATCAACACAGACAGTGCTGACAGGGGAATCCCTCCTGATGAGCCGTTGTCTGCTCTCGGCGAGGGGGAGCGGGCAGTTTTGCCAACCATCAGTATTTTTACTGGTAGGCAGTAAAAAGCGGGCACTTTTCAGGTGTCAGCGGATGTAATAATAAACCCTAGTATTGGTCTTGGGTGCAGTTTTGCCCATTCTGACTGTTGGCATACACGCATCAGACTTCCTGCCTATGTATCCATGATCCATGACGTGGCAGCCTTCCCCTATATCCTCCAATGGGAGGGACCCCTGCTCTGCTGAAAACTGAGAGAAAAGGGATTCCCCTCACTTTAGAGAAATTTCTTTTCACGTCTTGTTTTATGTCTAGGACAGAATGTGATGGGAAATTTACCCAACAGGACAGAAGAAACAAATAAAAACCTAACAGAGGTTTTTTACCATTCCCAACTCCCTACAGAATAAGGCCCCTTTCACACTTATGAGACTTGTCCTGCGATTTTGGGACTGCAAAGTCGCATGACAAGTCGTACTCCACGATTTACCGTTCATATCTGTATCTGTACGACTTCAAGTTGCTACAACTTCAAAGAAGTCCCTGCTCTACTTTGGGCTGATTTTAATGCATTTTGAGGTCCAAAGACATAGGCATTGCTTCAGCTCCAGTCAAAATCGTGGCAAAATCATGGCAACAAAATTACGGTAAAATCAAGTGACTTTTAGGTGGCATAAGTGTGAAAGGGGCATTAAGGTCTTGCTTTAGCTACTTTTTAATGTTAAGGTCCCTTTCACACTTGTGTGATTTTTACCGTACACCCTATGCGCACACCTATGTGTGCATACTAGCACATAATGGAATGAACCTAATGGGGCCCATTAAAGAAAAAAAATTATAACAGAGTTTAATTTTGCTTCATTAGATTGTCAAATAGTTTACTTTCTTCCTTTTTCCTTTTCTTCCACTAAATAATATTTTTTTCTTACTGCCTTTCTACCACAATTCCCTGTTCATGCATGATACAACTTCACACTTACTAAATAAGCCAAAGAACAAAGTGCTATTCGCTAACAATTCACCTGTTAGCAACCTGGATTTAGTATGCTTATATCTGATATGGTTGGGTTGCGTTATACTACAGCTTTACTCTGTCAAAGCCTTGCTGAAAATGCAGCTTTGGTATTTCATACAAAAGCCTACAAACCATTTATTTTCTTATTTTAAAAAGAGTCAATATGCACATTTACAGCAGAAAACTTTAAAAACAGCCTAAATGAACCCATGGTCAGGATATGGAGATTCAAGCACTTACTGTACATTTACAACAGCAATAAATGAGCTTTAAATCAAGTCTCCACTGACCTCTGTAGCTGTTGGTACTGTGGAACAATATATCCACAAAGTGCACAACAAAAGCACTGAAGTCGTTCTCTCAGTAGCTCAGCTCACCCTGCTCATCCTGCTATCCCTAACTGCTGGAAGCTCATGCACATTGTAAGGTTAATGATTGTCAATTAGAAATTGGCCTAACATGTTGTCACAGATTGGGATCAGCTGTTATCCAGTCTTAACATTTTAAAAGACAATTGCTGAAGAAAATATTGGAATGTTGTAAATAGAATCTGTCTCTCCATTTTCTTTCTTTGTTAGCTAAAAGCATAGTACAGACTAAATAGAAGGTAGTCATTTAAAGGATAGAAGGTAAAGCCATGCAAATCATTTCTTTATGCCTTGTGGCTAACTGTACATCCAGTACTGCTGATACAAGCTAGGTTCACGCCTGAGCACGTTGCGGTTGATGCATTTTTTTTCTGTGCATTTTGCGGCATGGTTTTTTAAAAACTTTTACACACAGTTTTGATGCATATTTTATGCTTTTCACTGTCTGCGTTTCTGGAACGTTTTAATGTTGCTAGGAGGAGGTGTCTGTTGTCATGCAGGAAAAAACACATGTACAAGCATTTTTCAAACTATTGCTATTAAAGTCTATAGAGCCAAAAATGCACCATGCTGCATGTAAAAAAGTCCCCTTCACTGGTACACTAGTGGCGCTTTTCCACTGCATGGTACCGAACAGTTCGGCTCGCTTTTGTGCTTTTCCACTGCTGGTACCGCATGGTACGGTGTAGGAACGGTTCGGTACGGTACGGCGGCGCTTTTCCACTGCATGGAACCGAACGGTACGGCTCTCAAAAACAGCACCACCTCGATTGTGGTTCCAAGAGGTACCATACCCGGTACATATCCCACAATCCTTTGCATGCAGTCACTACTAGCCACTGATTGGTCAGAGAATCCCACCCACCCCGTTGTTATCCCACCCAATTAACTTTAGTACTGCTTTAGTGGAAAAGCAAACCATACCGTACCGAACCGAACCGTTCCAACACCGTATCCTGCGGTACCAGCAGTGGAAAAGCAAACCGGGCCAAGCAGGGCTGAGTAGAGCCGAACCGGTACTTGCAGTGGAAAAGTGCCATAGGTCACGAAGTGTAAACC
>NC_138772.1:125913520-125990144 GCF_965119305.1 Pelophylax lessonae
TTTTTGGTAGTGGTTCAAACAGTCCTTGACAACCAGGTGCTTTTTTACCTGTGAGTCACACTAGGTACCTATAAATTTATTGGCCAAAATGTCCAAACAGAAGTACACTAGTGAAGAGGCCCACACGATGCTGAGCATGACAGATGAGAGCGATGGGGAAGCCTTACTGTCAGAATTAGGCTCAGTATTCGAACCTGTAGAGAGCAGCAGCACCCTGACAGATAGCTCTGATGACAGGGTAGTGGTCCCTGCTAAGGTCAGGCATACCCGACCCCATTCTTCTGTTGCTGAGGTGCAACAATCGCATTGTTCTCGTATTCAGCAGAGTGTCGGTAGTAGTGTCGCTCAACCTTCTGGTGAACTGGTAAGCACCAGCAGCCTAGTACATCCTGGTCATAGACAAACCAGCACTGCAGTAAAACTTGGTGATGTGGTGAGTCCCATAAATGCAGTTCAAGCTGGTGCGGCAGCTAGCACAAGTAGTGTCCCACAGCCACCAAGAATTTCTAAGACATGCCCATAGAGCCCAAAGTGTCCTTCCTGTTGCGCTTGCAAATCCTGATTGGGAGCCCACCACTTTTGCAGCGCCTGTACTTCCACCATTCACTGGCCAACCCGGAATTCAGGTAGAAGCAGCCAATTTTACTCCCCTTGGTTTTTGTGAGCTGTTTTTCATGGAAGATTAGGTACAGATCTATTGGGGACCAAAGCAATTTATATGCTGATCAATTTATCACCGCAAATCCAAAATTGACCCTTGCCAGAGAATTTACATGGAAACATATCACTGTTTTCAAATTTAGAACCTTTCTGGGCCTATCCCTCATCATGGGCATTACTGAAAAGAGTGAGTTGCCATCATATTGGTCCACTGACCCAATTTATCATATGCCCGTGTTCTCTGCTGCCATGGCCAGGACTAGATACAAGCTAATCTTGTGGTTCATGCATTTCAATGACAATGAACTCTGTCACCTCTGGGTGACCCTGGATATGATGGGTTCCACAAAATTTGGCCCCTCGTAAATTACTTCAACCAAAAATTTGCAGCCTTGTATATGCCCCAACAAGCTGTTTACGTTGATGAGTCCCTGATTCAATTTTCTGGTCACCTTGTTTTCAAACAGTTTTTCACCAGCAAGCGTGCCAGATATGGGGTCAAGATGTATAAGCTCTGTGATAGGGCAACAGGCTATACATATCGTTTCTGGATTTACATGGGAAAAGATAGAAGTGTGGAGCCCCCCCGATGCCCAGACTACATAGGGAGCAGTGGCACATGGGGTATCCCCATACTCAGGAGAAGCAGCAGAATGTATATTGAAGTGTAATTCCACATATATCCATGGCATGCCTGTGTAAAAAAAAAAATATTTTTCAAACACCTGTGACAAAAAAATGACATATTCAATGGGCTAAACATGCCTCTCAGGAAATTGTTTGGGGTGTCTAATTTCCAAAAAAGGGTCATTTTGGGGGGTTTTGTACTGCCCTGCCATTTTAGCACTTCAAGGAATGAGATAGGCAGTCAGAACGTAAAAGCTGCGCAAATTCCAGTATATACATCATAGTTTGTAGACGCTATAACTTTTGCACAAACCAATAAATATACGCTTATTGAGATTTATTTTGCTAAATACATTTTGGCCTAAATTTATGACAAAAATTAATTTTATTGGATATTTTTAATAAGAAAAGTAGAAAATGTAATTTTTTTCTCAAGATGTTCGGTCTTTTTTTTGTTTATATCGCAAACAATAAAAACTACAGAGATGATCAAATACCACAAAAGGAAAGCTCTATTTGTAGGAAAAAAAGGACATAAATTTTGTTTAGGTACAGCATTGCATGACTGTGCAATTCCCAGTTAAAATTACGCAGTGCCAAATTGCAGAAAAATGGCCTGGTCATTAAGGGGGGATTTACGGTCCTTAAGTGGTTAAAGGAGTAGACACTGAGTGCGCATGAGAGCAGCCCCGTGAGCACAGACGCGCATTAACTGGGATCTGCATGCCTCAGGCCCTTTCAAGTTAAAATTAGCTTCTTTGATTTCAGTGACTCCCAGTTTTGGGAACACACGATGCAGCAGAGGACAGCAGGGTTGATGAAGAAGAAGCCTCCCCCTCCTGCACAATATGGCGTAGTGCACCCTGCAATACAACCTTCGAGACATTGGTATTATACAATGGGTGACAATCCCAACCCATTGGTAGAGAGAAATTGATTCCCTAGGTCCTTTAATTCAGACCTACCAACTCCAGAATGGTCAGCTGACCCAGAACCCATAGCTCATTGTGAGGGAATTTTTTCATTTTTATTCCAAAATGTATGCATCTCCCGAATGATTTTCAGCAGCTTGGGACAAAGATTTCTTTCACAACCTCCCTCTCCTTCGAATAGCGTGTGTTCAGGCAGAGCTAATGAATGGTGACTTTATGGAGGGTGAGGTCATGAAATCTATCAAAAGCTTAAACCCATCAAAAGCGGTGGCTCCTGACGGTTTTTACGGACATTATTATCGTAAATACGCTCAAATTTTGACCCCCCACTTATGCTCTTTTTTTAATGATTTGCGATAAGGTAATTCCCTACTGCCACATGAAAATAACGCCTTCACCCATGTCATTCTCAAACTGGGCAAGTACCATGGAGACTGTAGATCTCTATAGATCATTTTTACCTGAAAGATAATTGCCAACTGTAAAAATGTACAGTATACTGGCGGTCCCCGGGTTATAAGCAACATAGGTACTATAGGTTTGTTCTTAAGTTGAATTTGTTTGTAAGTCAGAACAGGTACATTTTTAAAGCGTTGCTCTAGCCAAAAATATATTTGTTACTTTTTTTGAATAGCATAGGGAAGGAGTAACACCCTTGTAATGTTTGTGTTGATGTTGTTGCTGTCTTTGCCCCTGGTCAGAAGATGTCACCTCACTTTCTGTCCCTATGACAACTGGATTTTGAAAATTTTAGGCTGTTGTGGAAACAAGGATTAGTGATAACGCTTCAGTGGAGATCTTGTTCCTATGAGAACTCTTACAGGAGTAAATTTCCCTTCCTAGGGGTAGATTTCTCCTCACTTCCTGTCATCTCCCTCTGTTTGTAAGTAGGAGTCGTTTGTAAGTCGGATGTTTGTAACCCAGGGACCGCCTGTATAGGGATCATGGCTGCAGCTAAAATTTAAACACACTATTTTTTTAAATGTCAGTTTTGCTGTAGTATAATATGCACGTTGCACAAATGCGCCACTTCACAGGCAGGTGTAATCTTGGGCACCTCCAAACTAAATTTATAAAATATTATTTGAAAGATTGAGGAGATTGAGCACATCTTGCACATTCAGGATTTTCCCTCCTGCCTATACTATGCAGAAGTTCTGGCGATCAGTAGGACCTATGCAGGATAAAAAGTTTGGTGACTCTGTGAGTTGGAGACAGCAAGACCACTGAACAGTTTCCATTATTTTGTCCTATATGTCCCCTAGATGCACATCTACATTTCTACATACATGGGAGAGGAAAAATAAAAAGTGAGTTAGATAGCTATTGCGTATAGACTTTAGAAATAAGGCTTTTTGTGTTACTAGCTTGTACTACACAATCCAAAATGGGGATTAACAAAAAAAAAAAAAAGCATTTGGGGGCCATAGGATTTCAAAGCATCTTAATTGTAAGTACTGGAATAACCAGCATTCCATCGGAGTACAACTGTATCAGAGTTACAATCCCAGCCTGTTCCCACTTAGAAAACCCTTCCAGCAGGGAATTTACAAAGAGCGCTTTGTTTGACGGTAAAGATGTACCCTGTGATACCCAGTGTTTTTATAGTGGACTGCCAAACCTTGTAAATCAGGTAGATTGTGGGATAGGTAAAGTATATTGATTAAAAGGTGGAGTGGATGGAATCCAAAGCCCTACCATTGTAAAATAGTGAACTCAGTATATTATAAGAGGATACATGGAAAGCACCTTTTTCCCATCTTGCAAGATGTTGGAGTTCTAATCAATAAGGTGATGATTGAAATAAATCTTTTGCAAGGTGCAAACAAGGGAAGGATTTTAAACCAACCAACCGTGTACTGAAAACATCAAAAATAAAGGTGTACAACAAAATGTGCTACTGATGACATTAGAAGGGTTGCATAAAACACAAACATTAAACCACAGCAATCACAGTGAAAACATCAATGTGTGTCTCAGGTGTGCATGGTGATGTATAGAGTCCCAAGTGATATATAAAAATAGTCCAGTTAAATTTGTTGTGATGAAGCCTTAAACAGAAGTGGTGAAGATCACGTGACTTAATTCAATGTCCCACCACCAGCGTAGCTTCTTACCAAAAAGATGAGAATTTAGGGCATATATATAAGTGATTCTGCTCCAGAGATCAAACACCAAAAAGGTTGGGAAGATGTGACCCCTAACACCATCCAAGAGGAGTGGGGATGTTGAGCCTCTTACCAAATCAATGAATGGGTAGAGGTGTAAATCAACAGACACTTCTCCCTTCCAACGCGGTAGGTGATGGGTCGGTCTCTGGTGGGTATTCGCTGTTCTTAACCTCAATATAAGTGGGGAAAGAAAGGAACTGCCAATGGTGCATTATCTTTTAACATTTTATTAAATGTAAAGAATCACACTTACATTTAGATGAGAAAATGCTCGCATTGAGATCACCCTATGCGGAACACAAATGACGGCGGCTGCCTGCAGTGCAAACCGCCGTGTGACGTTGTGTGTGATGACGCGGCGCCTCATCTCTGACGCGTTTCCTCCCGATTGGGCATCAACTGGGATAGGAGGGGATCAACATCCCCACTCCTCTTGGATGGTGTTAGGGGTCACATCTTCCCAACCTTTTTGGTGTTTGATCTCTGGAGCGGAATCACTTTTATATATGCCCTAAATTCTCATCTTTTTGGTAAGAAGCTACGCTGGTGGTGGGACATTGAATTTAGTCACGTGATCTTCACCTCTTCTGTTTAAGGCTTCATCACAACAAATTTAACTGGACTATTTTTATATATCACTTGGGACTCTATACATCACCATGCACACCTGAGACACACATTGATGTTTTCACTGTGATTGCTGTGGTTTAATGTTTGTGTTTTATGCAACCCTTCTAATGTCATTAGCACATTTTGTTGTACACCTTTATTTTTGATGTTTTCAGTACACGGTTGGTTTGTTTAAAATCCTTCCCTTGTTTGCACCTTGCAAAAGATTTATTTCAATCATCACCTTATTGATTAGCGCACCTGATACACCCATCCCTATCAAGTTCACTATTAAGCTCTAAGGTAGCAGCTTCTCAATACCTAATCAGCGCACTTTCATTTTTTCACTCAAGATGTTGGAGTTAGCCGGCAAAAAATATAAGCAGTGATTTGGTGCCGATAACCCCTTTGATTGTTTGGATATTGTAAGTATTTGTATTTAATTCTGGCAGGCCTGATACCCCATATCAGATCATGGAGAATCGTACCCAGTTTCCTAAAATATTTCTGTGGGACCCAACAGGGCGAGATGTGTAAATGATACATTAACCGGTTCTGGACCGCCCACCGCATATATACTGCGGCATGCTGGCCCTCCTGCACAAAACAATGTAGGGCTACGTCGGTTGTGTGCCGGCAGCTAGAGGGCGAGCGAACGCCGCCGACTGTGTGCTCCCGCACCCACTTGGCAGCGAGGACTCCAATGCACAGGGCAGGCAGCCTCCGATTGCCACCTGCCACAAGCGATTGTTCCCCGATGAGAGAGAAGGACGGGCAGCTGTTGTAAACACAACTGACCGTTCTTCTCCCTGGAATGATCACAGAGCTCCTGTGATCCTTCTATGTAGGATCACAGGTCTCTATGGTCATTCCATAAGCCCCCCCCCCCACACACACACACACAGTTAGAATCACTCCCCTAGGCTCACATTTACCCCTTGATCACCCACAGTGTTAACCCCTTCCCTGCCAGTGTCATTATTACAGTAACAGTGCATATTTTTAGCAATGACTAAAAATGTCAGTTAGGGGTCCAATCTGTTCGCTTCAATGTCACAGTCCCGCTAAAAATCACAGATCACCGCCATTACTAGTAAAAAAAAAAAATTAGATAAGTCTTTCCCGTAGTTTTACCAAAAATATGTAGCAGAAAACAAATTGGCCTAAAATGGTAAAAAATTTAGATTTTTAAATTTTTTTTTTGTGAATTTTATATAGCAGAATGTGAAAAATATTGTTTTTTTTTTTTCAGAATTGTCGCTTTTATTTTGTTTATAGCGCAAAAAATAAAAATGGCAGAGGTGATCAAATACCTCCATAAGAAAGCTCTATTTGTGGGAAAAAGTACATCAATTTTACTTTGGTACAGCGTCGCACGACAGCGCAATTGTTAAGGTAATGCTTTGCCGAATTGCCAAAAATGGCCTGATCATTAAGGGGTAAAATCTTCCGGTCCAGAAGTGGTTAAAGATTACCACGACCTGCTACAGGTATTGGAATCTTACACCATACTTTGCTCTGAGATCTAAATTTCTGAAGTAGTGGTGACAAATTATGGGGGATATATTCCTTAACATGGATAGAGATACTCACCATGGGCGTCCGCAAAACTTTTTTCAGGGCTCCGCCCCTTTTTAAAAAAGTCATGGAGGGGAGGGGCTTAGTCATTATACTTAGTTTAAGTATTTATTTTTAAGGGCAAACAGAAGCCTTTATTTTTAAAACATTTGTTAACCTAAACAAAAAAATTATCCTGTTCCCTTAAAGCATGTTATACAGCACAGTGCTTTTGCTGTGTAATTTGGCCCCCCTGTATCACCTAAAATACCTGGCTTATCCTGCCTGGCTATGTCCTCCCCTCTGTAAACTGACCACGGTTTATCATGGCTGCTGAGCCCTGACACTGTGGTCAGTTTACATGCCTCTGTCATCCGCAGCTCACCTGTCGTCCTTTGTCCTCTCTCCCCCCCTCCCTGCCTGTCTGCTCCTGTGTCAGTGACCACCCCCTCCTCTCCCTGCCCGTCTGCTCCTCTGTCAGTGCCGGAAGCCTCCCCTCCTGCTGCTGTAGTTTCATTTAAAGTTTCATATCCTGTCTACAGTCTGTTTAATATTCCTTTGTGCCCCTGTGTCTGTGTTTTATAAAAAATAAGCCATTCTTTACAAGTTTTCAGAGTGCCAATCCCCACCCACGTCACCCGCTGCCTCTCTCCTCCTCTCCCTCTCCCCTCCTCCTCCCCTCCCGACTGACGACAGGGAGGAATCCTTGGCCCCGCCCGCTGCTTGCAGCTGTCAGATGGGGAGAAGAGAGAGCCGACAGGTCACGTGAGCGGTGCTCGGCGCTTGGCGCTCTGAAAACTTGTAAAGAGCACCTTATTTTTGCCCCTACCTACAGACACCCATGATAATCACCCATAGATATTTAATCTTTGCATCCACCTTAAGTTGTAATACTGTGGGGGTAGAGGGTCCTAGAGGTGATCCAATGTGGACTTTTTCCAGTTGATTATAATACTGTAAACTTCTTACAATTTGCTTTGCTACTGTCATTTACTAACTTTTGTTTTGTAAATGTTTCTTAAGGTAAAAGATTTCCTGCGAAACTGACTTAGGTTAAGAAGGTGAAATGTTTATCAAAATGATGGCAAAGATTTATTTATAATAATTTTTAGAATTTTTGTAGATCATTTAATGAAAAACTGGTGTATATTTAAAGGCAATCAGTTATTTAAAATTTTGTATAGAGCAGGGAAGGGTTAGTCAAGTTTTTATTGATGTCTGTGTCCTTGCTAAGGAGATTCACCCCTCCATGTGTTCTTGTGATCATTGTTGCCAAGACAAAAAGTGAATTGAAAATTCAACATTCTAGAGATGTCTTGGGTGCAAGAGGTGAAGAGAAACATCCAATGAGACACATGTTCTGGTTGCAATAGTCAGTGATGGAAACTTCCCTCAATTTGAGGAAATTTCTTCTCCCTTCCTGTTGCTTCTCCAAGACAGGAATTGAAGAAATATCTCCCCCACGGGTTACAGACACCAGGTCTCTGGAACCAATGTCCCCATTTGAAGAAATCCCCTCTGTTCCTGTTCTGGTGATGACCCAAAACCTGGGATTGTCTTTCACATTCACTCTCGGTGATAATTTTGGGGACAAATAGAAAGAATACATAACCCTAACAGTGGCACAGACATCAATAAAACCTGACAGATATTATAATTTCCTCTCCACCCCATTAAAAACTTTAAAAACAAGTTTTGCAGATTCCCTCTGGGCCTACCCTGATTCTGGTTGCTAGGTCTACACTGAAGATTTGAGATGCCGTGGCAGTCCCTCCTTTACCCATTTTTTCGCCTTCTTTCTCTTTTCCTCCTAGCTGGTATGTTCTAGCTCTCTCTATTTTTTTTTTTTTTTTTTAGATATCTTGCACTTAATTTTTTAGGCTCCAATACTGGTATAGTTTTGAGCCTTCTCTTGTTATTTGAATGATGACACACTGCTCACTTTGAGTTGTGACTATCTGTTCTACATGGCCCACATTAGTGGTCCTCAATGATATACCTCTACTATTGTTGGTGTCTCTTAATTTATTTTGATAATGTCTGTTGAATTTCTTTTTGCAGTGTGCTATGCATACAAAATACCTGTTATGTGCATGTATCTTTGTGCTTTTCCCAAAAAAAAAAAAAAAAATTCAATAAAAATTGCTAATGATTAGGGTTGAGCGAACCCGGACTGTATTGTTCCAGACTTTTGGGTATTCGGTACCCGGACCCAAACCCGAACATTTTACTGTATGTTCGGGTATTGTCCGTTGTTCGGTAACGTTATTTGATATTTTGGCGCAGTTTTAATGGCGCGGTTTCAACAGGGGCAAGGCAGCCAATCAGCAAGCGTTTTAGCTAGTGTGCCCTAGAAGCCATCACAGCCATGCCTACTAATGGCATGGCTGTGATTGGCCAGTGCAGCATGTGACCCAGAGTCTATATAAGCTGGAGTCACATAGCGCCGCGTGTCATTCTGCTATAACTATACTAGGGAGAGGTTCCTGCTGCTTCTGCTAAGGGAGAGATAGGAGATTACTGTAGGGTCAGGCTGGAGATTGCTTTGAGGGAAAGCATAGGAAGAATCTTATTTAATCAGATAGCGATCTACATTGATTTGATTGTGTGGGGGTGCAGTGCACAATCTTTTTGCCAGGAGGGAGAGATAGGAGATTACTGTAGGGTCAGGCTGGAGATTGCTTTGAGGGAAAGCATAGGAACAATCTTCTTTAATCAGACAGCGATCTGCATTGATTGTATTGTGTGGGGGTGCAGTGCACGATCTTTATGCCCTGACCTGAGCCCAGTAAGGAGGAGAAAGGAGAAAAAAAACTTTTATCAGTCTGTTAGGTGGGCGGCGAGCAGTGCTGCACATTTAATGCAAGCTCAGTGCATATGTGTCTCCTTAATCTGCATTTAAAAAAGAAAAAACATCTTTTCCTTCATATTTAACTTTGACATACAGTCTTTAGACAGACACTGCTTTTCTAACCTGCTCTTCAAAAAGCACCAATGTAAGGGGAAAATAATTATTTTTCAGTATTTAGGAAAAAAAAATATTTTTCAGTTTTCATTCAAATGGGTTTTTTTTATTCAATAGCGGAATAGAACAACAACAGTAGCCAACCTGTTAGCCGTGCGGTGTGTAGCGGCCATTTCCTGCAAGCTCAGTGCATATGTGTCTGCTTAATCTGCATTTAAAAAAGAAAAAAACTTTTTTCCTTCATATTTTACTGTGACTTACAGCGTTTAGACAGACACTGCATTTCAAATCTGCTATTCAACAAGCACCAATTAAGGGGACAATTATTTATCAGATTTTCATTCATACATTACAGTGCGATACACCCATTGCATACTGTTGTTGTATTCCGCTTTGCAATAAAAACCAATTTAGAAACCAATTTAGGGGAAAAAAAGTTATTGTGGCCCTGTCTGCATATGTTACAGTGACATACACCCATTGCATACTGTTGTATTGCGCATTGCAATAAAAAAAAAACATTTAGGGGAAAAAAAAGTTTATTGCGGCCCTGTCTGCATATGTTACAGTGAGATACACCCATTGCATAATGTTGTATTGCGCATTGCAATAAAAACCCATTTAGGGGCAAAAAAAGTTTATTGCGGCCCTGTTTGCATATGTTACAGTGACATACACCCATTGCATACTGTTATATTGCGCATTGCAATAAAAAAAAAAACATTTAAGGGAAAAAAAGTTTATTGCGGCCCTGTCTGCATATGTTACAGTGAGATACACCCATTGCATATTGTTGTATTGCGCATTGCAATAAAAACCCATTTAGGGGCAAAAAAAGTTTATTGCGGCCCTGTCTGTAGATGTTACAGTGAGATACCCCCATTGCATACTGTTGTATTGCACATTGCAATGAAAACTCATTTAGGGGCAAAAAAAGTTTATTGCGGCTTTGTCTGCATATGTTACAGTGACATACACCCATTGCATACTGTTGTATTGCGCATTGCAATAAAAAAAAACATTTAGAGGCAAAAAAGTTTATTGCGGCCCTGTCTGCATATGTTACAGTGACATACACCCACTGCATACTGTTGTATTGCGCATTGCAATAAAAACCCATTTAGGGGCAAAAAAAGTTTATTGTGGCCCTGTCTGCATATGTTACAGTGACATACACCCATTGCATACTGTTGAATTGGGCATTGCAATAAAAACCCATTTAGGGGCAAAAAAAGTTTATTGCGGCCCTGTCTGCATATGTTACAGTGACATACACCCATTGCATACTGTTGTATTGCGCATTGCAATAAAAAAAACCCATTTAGGGGGAAAAAAAGTTAATTGCGGCCCTGTCTGCATATGTTACAGTGAAATACATCCATTGCATACTGTTGTATTGCGCATTGCAATAAAAACCCATTTAGGAGAAAAAAAAGTTAATTGCGGCCTAGGCTGCATATGTTACAGTGAGATCCACCCATTGCATACTGTTGTATTCCGCTTATCAATAAAAACCCATTTCGGGGAAGATGCAAAATTTGATAAATATGAGGTATAATAAGGGACGTGGCCTGGGTCGTGGTGTTGCTGGTGGAGCTCCTGTTGCAAGGAGAGGACGTGGTCGATCTGTGCCAGCTACACACACACAGGTGAAACACCTTTCTCAGCTGCGAGTAGGCGACAGAACCTGCAGCAGTATTTGGCAGGGCCTAATGTGCCTCTACAAATGTTGAGGCCAGAACAAGTACAAGTAGTAGATTGGGTTGCTGACAGTGCCTCCACTTCCTTTACATTGTCTCCCACCCAGTCTTCTGCTGAAAGGTCAGAGTTGGCACCTGCAGCTGATGTACATCAATCTTTCACCTCACCCCCTTGCAAATCAGCCAAGCAGTCTGAGCCCCAAGTCCCGCAGCAGTCTCTTCTTCTTTTTGATGACTCTGTTAGCATGGTTTCCCAGGGCCATCTACCTAGCCCTGCCCCAGAAGTGGAAGAGATTGAGTGCACCGATGCCCAACCACTTATGTCTCAAGATGAGTACATGGGAGGACCATCGCAGCACGTCTCGGATGATGACGAAACACAGGTGCCAACAGCTGCGGAATTCCAAATTGTGGAGACCGACAAGGAGGGCAGGGGTGAAGACTGGGTGGAAGATGATGTGGAGGACGATGAGGTCCTCGACCCCACATGGAATGAATGTCATGCAGGTGACCTGAGTAGTTTGGAGGAAGAGGCGGTGGTCACACAGAGCTACCAGCACAGCAGAAGAGGGAGCAGGGTGCAAAATCGGAGCAGCCATGCCCTAGACACTATACATGCTACTGGCCAACGCAGCAAGGGACCAAGCACACCAAAGCCAGCTCACAGGAGTTCCCTAGCGTGGCAGTTCTTCAGACAATGTGATGATGACAGGACACGAGTGGTTTGCACGCTGTGCAATCAGAGCCTGAAGCAAGGCATAAACGTTCTCAACCTGAGCACAACCTGCATGACCAGGCATCTAAGTGCAAAGCACGAGCTGCAGTGGAGTGCACGCCTCAAAAACCAAGAAAGGTCTCTGGCTCCTCCTGCTTCCTCTGCTGCTGCTGCAGTCTCGGCCTCTTCATCCACCTCTGTAGTGACAGTGGCACCTGCTGCCCCGCAAACAGAGGATCCACCAGTAACACCACCACCTGGGTCACCAACATCCATCTCCACAATGTCCCGTGGAAGCGTTCAGTTTCTATCTCCCAAACACTGGAGCGGAAGAGGAAGTACCCCCCTACCCACCCGCGATCCCTGGCCCTGAATGCCAGCATTTCAAAATTCCTGGCCTTTGAAATGCTGTCATTCCGGCTGGTGGAGATGCAGAGTTTTAAAAGCCTTATGGTGGTGGCTCTCCCACAGTACATCGTGCCCAGCTGCCACTACTTTTCCAGGCAAGCCATCCCTTCCCTGCACAACCAAGTGGGTGACAAAATCAGGTGTGCAATGCGCGAAGCCATGTGTGGCAAGGTCCACCTAACTACGGATACGTGGACCAGTAAGCACGGTCAGGGACGTTATATCTCCCTAACAGCACACTGGGTAAATGCAGTGTCGGCTGGACCTGAGGCAGATAGCAGTTTGGCACATGTCCTTCCACCACCGAGGATTGCAGGGCGCTTCAGTTTGCCTCCTGTTCCTAACTCCTCCTACTCTGCTTCCTCCTCCTCTACCGCCTCCTCTTCTGCTCAGTGTAACACCTTCACCACCAACTTCAGCACAGCCAGGGGTAAACGACAGCAGGCAGTTTTAAAACTTGCCTGTTTTGGTTAAAAACCACACACCGCGCAGGAGTTTCTTGAAAAAACACTTCGGGCGATGATGGAAGAGGATGTGGCACAGGATGAGGAGGATGAAGAGGTAACATTTCCAAGGCTTTCAGGGCAGTCATTCGCAAGTGGCTCAGAGGGTGGGTTCCTGCACATACAAACGCCAGGGACACAATTGTCCAGCAGGGGCACAGTTCTGGAGGATGATGAGGATGAGGAGGAGGAGATGGAGGAGGATATGGAACCATGTTCACAGCAGGGTGGCACCCAGGCCAGCTCATGGCCTCACTGGTGCGTGGCTGGGGGGATACGGAGGACACAGAGGATACACCTCCCTCAGAGGACAGCTTTTCGTTGCCTCTGGGCAGCCTGGCACACATGAGAGATTACATGCTGCAGTGTCTCCGCAACGACCGCCGAGTTTCCCACATAGTAACTTGTGCTGATTACTGGGTGGCCACCCTGCTGGATCCCCGTTACAAGGACAACATACCGTCCTTAATTCCCTCACTGGAGCGTGATCGCAAGATGCACGATTACAAGCGCACGCTGTTAGACGCGCTGCTGGTGGCATTCCCACCTGACAGCGGGGGCACAGTGGAAGCACAAGGCCAAGGCAGGGGAGGAGGAGGAAGAGGTCGTCAACGCTGCCAGGGCACCGCCAGCACCTCAGAAGGCAGGGTTAGCATGGCCGAAATGTGGAAAAGCTTTGTCAGCATGCCACAACAGGCAGCAGCACCAGCAACTGATATGGAACCTCTTAGCAGGATGCAGCATTTCACTAACATGGTGGACAAGTATGTGTTCACATGCCTAGACGTATTGAATGATGGGTCTACCCCCTACAACTTCTGGGTGTCCAAGTTGGGCACATGGCCTGCGCTTGCCCTTTACACCTTGGAGGTGCTGGCCTGCCCTGCAGCCAGTGTATTATCTGAATGTGTATTTAGCACGGCTGGGGGCGTTATCACAGACAAGCGCAGCTGCCTGTCCAGAGCTAATGTGGACAAGCTCATGTTCATTAAAATGAACCAGGCATGGATCCCACAGGACTTGTCCGTACCTTGTGCAGAATAGACATGTATACCGGCCTTACCCAGCCATTGTTGGATTTGATCTTTCTTACTCTTTTGGGGTGTACCCGAATTAAAAAAATTTTTTTTTTAATAAAAACCAAAACCAGTGTTGGCTACCTCGTCCTCCTCCTCCACTGCTCCTACTCCATATGGGCCTCCCCCTCCTCCTACATCATTCAAGATTATTATTTTTTATTTTTATGTTTTTTATGTTATTTTCCTATCCGCATTTGTTTGCAGAGCACTTGCCATGCTCTTAAGATGAGTTTGCTGCCATTTGCAGCCCTCTAGCCCTTTCCATGTTTGTTTTAGAGCCATTTCAGTGTTCAAAAGTTCGGGTCTCCATTGACTTCAATGGGGTTCGGAATCGGGGAAAAGTTCGGGTTAAGTCCGGTTCACGAACCCAGACTTTTTTTTTCAAGTTCGGCTTAACCCGCTGAACCCGGATATCCAGGTGTTCGCTCAACTCTACTAATGATGTGAATTAAAAAAGTTTTGCTTTAGCTATACTTTAAAGGATTCCTGTCAGAGGACCTAAAGCAGATGTATCCTCTAAAGCTGTGTAAACACAGGCTGGTTCGGAAGAGAATGTCCAAATTTTGATGTGTGTAGCTCTCCTGGTTCGAAATAAGCCGATTGTTAGATCAGTTTCTGTCAAATGGGACTGCTATAACTGGGGACTGGGACTGTTTGATCAGCGGCTTGCAGCTGTCAGAATACAAAGTCTTGGTGGGGAGGATTCCTACATCCATATCTCTTATGTGGATACAGGAATCTGTCAGGTTTTTATTTTTTATTCACCCCACACAATAGAATAGCAAAATAGCTTGGAATGCTCCTGAAACTCTAGCATTCGAAAAATAAAAAAATCCTTGCTCTTTATGATGTTGTCTAGGTAATTATTATATTATACAAATTATCTCCTTGCTATACAGAAATTCTTCTATTCTTAAACCAATTATTTTTACTGCTGCCACCATAAAATTATGTCAATGTATAAAAAATATCAAGGTGCAAATGTTCTACACTAACAGTAGCATCTAAAAAAAAAAAAATAGAAAGAACTCCAGAAAATTAGTCCATATTCATCTGAAATAATGCAAACGAAATTAAAAATAAATTAATCAAAGTAAAGTCCACCCAGTGTTATTTGTGCTAAAAAAAACAATCCACCAAGAGGAACTGACAATTCTTTATACTATTCTTTGTTTACTATAGTTATTGTTTTACATTGTTGTTATTATTTAATGTATTACACTATACCCTTCGTGGGACCCTCAATAGAGTCAACATAGGGGTTCCAGACTACACTAAATACCAGCTTGTCCACAGTGTGTTCCCAATAGGGTGGCAGGCTTTACCTCTTAAGGAGGTTACCCCAAATATACATCTGGAATCCCCGACTAGGAACAACATTGATTGTATTTATTTGTTTCATTTATTTTATTCTTAACATGAAAAACGTATGTATACTGTATACCTACTTGTACCTGTGTTCATACCTTTTGTTCTCCAAATGAAAACTACAATTAAATAAAAAAAAAAATCCACCAAGTGCTATTATCAACGGTTGTTGGTGTTTCCACTCTTTCATGATTTGGGTATCTTTCAAAGAAATAAAACCACCTCCCTGACTCAGGTGATCTCCCAATAGAAAAGAACTCACCAGATTGCCATGCCTTCCATTCTTATGGTTGACATGACTTGCTCAATATATCAATACATCAGCGCTCTCGCTAGTGCACCTGTTGTTAATTTCATTAACACCAAAACAGCTGAAACCTATTACCAAACCCCCTTCCGCTACTTAACTGACCAGATCAATATCCCAGGAGCTTAATTAATTTGATTAAAAAATTTGACTATACTCTGATTAAAATGTGTCAAATGTTTTTGAGCAGTATATATATATATATATATATATATATATATATATATATATATATATGTGTGTGTGTGTATATATATATATATATATATATATATATATATATATATATATATATATACATATATACACACACACACATATATATATATATATATGTGTGTGTGTATATATATATATATATACACACACACATATATATATATATATATATATATATATATATATATATATATATGTATATATATATATATATGTGTGTGGGTGTATGCAGTATCTCACAAAAGTGAGTACACCCCTCAAACTTTTGTACATTTTTTTATTATATCTCTTCATGTGACAACACTGAAGACATGACACTGTAAAGTAGTGAGTGTACAGCTTGTATAATTATATAACAGTGTAAATTTGCTGTCCCCTCAAAATAACAGCCGTTATTGTCTAAACCGCTGGCAACAAAAGTGAGTACACCCCTAAGTTAAAATGTCCAAATTGGCCCAAAGTGTCAATATTTTGTGTGGCCACCATTATTTTCCAGCACTGCCTTACCCTCTTGGGCATGGAGTTCACCAGAGCTTTACAGGTTGCCACTGGAGTCCTCTTCCACTCCTCCATGATGACATCACTGAGCTGGTGAATGTTAAAGACCTTGCCCTCCTCCACCTTCTGTTTGAGGATGCCCCACAGATGCTCAATAGGGTTTAGGTCTGGAGACATGCTTGGCCAGTCCATCACCTTTACCCTCAGTTATCTTGGAGGTGTGTTTGGGATCGTTGTCATGTTGGAATACTGCCCTGCGGCCCAGTCTCAAAAGGGAGGGATCATGCTCTGCTTCAGTATGTCACAGTACATGTTGGCATTAATGGTTCCCTCAATGAACTGTAGTTCCCCAGTTCCGGCAGCACTTACGCAGCCCCAGACCATGACACTCCCACCACCATGCTTGACTGTAGGCAAGACACACTTGTCTTTACACTCCTCACCTGGTTGCCGCCACACACGCTTGACACCATCTGAACCAAATAAGTTTATCTTGCTCTCATTAGACCACAGGACATGGTACCAGTAATCCATGTCCTTAGTATGCTTGTCTTCAGCAAACTGTTTGCGGGCTCTCTTGTGTATCATCTTTAGAAGAGGCTTCCTTCTGGGACGACATCCATGCAGACCAATTTGATGCAGTGTGAAGCGTATGGTCTGAGCACTGATAGCCTGACCCCCCACACCTTCAACTTCTGCAGCAATGCTGGCAGCACTCATACGCCTATTTCCCAAAGACAACCTCTGGATATGACGTTGAGCCCGTGCACTCATCTTCTTTGGTCGACCATGGCGAGGCCTGTTCTGAGTGAGACCTGTCCTGTTAAACCAGTTTATGGTCTTGGCCACCATGCTGCAGCTCTGTTTCAGGGTCTTGGCTATCTTCTTATAGCCTAGGCCATTTTTATGTAGAGCAACCATTCTTTTTTTCAGATCCTCAAAGAGTTCTTTGCCACGAGGTGCCATGTTGAACTTCCAGTGACCAGTATGAGAGAGTGAGAGAGATAACACCAAATTTAACACATCTGCTCCCCATTCACACCTGAGACCTTGTAACATTAACGAGTCACATGACTGGGGAGGGAAAATGGTAAATGGGCCCAATTTGGACATTTTCAATTAGTAGTGTACTCACTTTTATTGCCAGCGGTTTAGACATTAAGGGCTGTGTGTTGAGTTATTTTGAGGGGGCAGTACATATAAACTGTAAGGGCTCTTTCACACGGGCGATCCGATCAGATCCGCCTGTCAGTTTTTTAGGCGGATCTGATCGGATCCTCCAGGCAGCTCTATGGGGCAGCGGGTGTCAGCGGAGACACCTCCGCTGACACCCGCTGCCATCCGCATCCGATCCTGTGCTTGAAATCTGGACGGATGGAAACCCTATTTTTCCATCTGTTTAGTAATCGGATCGGATCGGATCTGATGAGAGCGGACAAGTGGTCCGCTCTCATCCGATCCCCCATAGAGGGCAGCGGGGGCTGAGACACCTCCCTCTCCGCTCTGCAAGCGGAGACGGAGCTGTCATCCGCCCGGCTCAGCGCTGAGCAACATGGATGCGCCTACGGAGCGGACCGCGTGAAAGAGCCCTTATACAAGCTGTACACTCACTACTTTACATTGTAGCAAAGTGTAATTTCTTCAGGGTTGTCACATGAAAAGATATAATAAAATATTTACAATAATGTGAGGGGTGTACTCATTTTTGTGAAATACTATATATATATATATATATATATATATATATATATAGTTTAATTAGATTATTTGATCTGTTCCTTTAATTCTGCATAAAAGAAACAGAAAGTCAATCCAATAGCAGATTGTTTAGCTAGATTCAACTTCTAAGTAAAGTCCTGAAGTCAATTGCAAGCCGAGGGAAATGCGAAGGAAACAAAATGTTTGTACAAGCTTTACTTTATAAAACATACCATTCTTCATGATTTCCATCCATTTCCTTGTGCACATTTAAAGGCTTCAGGTGTGTTATGGCTAAACGCTACAATTTATTTATACAGTCTCAGAGACCACCCAATGGTGTAACAAGAAGAGGTTGCTTAGCATACCTTGTGGCTTATTTTCTTTATACTGTTGCTTTCAAATTGTATATTCAAGTTTTACCTTGTAAAATTACAGTCTTGACAGCTGCTGAAGACTCACATTTGTGGTTACTCTGCCAAGTGCCACATATTTGACTTGTAGTCTTTAAAAAATGCATTTCTGGTATTACATGCAAAATCATTATGATGCCTTCTGCAACTTAATGAGTATTAAACAAAACCACGTCTTGTGAAATTATTAAGAACAGGAAGTGATGATACACTGTTGATGTGTGTCTATAAAATGAGTCAGATATTACTTGCTTTTAGGGAGTGAATACTCTGTAGGCTAAGAAAAGACACTTCCAACAACATAGTTTAGAAGTTCTTCATACCACAAATGCTAAAAATAAAACATATTCCTATTAAAATCAATATCTCAACCACAAAAAGCCAGAATGTGTAATTTAGGAATAAAAGTAAAGTGTATACTGTATCTAGTTTTAGCTAATGTGGGAAAGGGTTAGACCTTCTCTCAGGGTTTAACTGCTGTTTGTGTCCCTAGTGGGGAAATTCCCCACTCATTTGTATTGGTGACCATGAAAACATGAGGGGGGATCTGAAATTTTAGAGTTGTCCTCAGAACAAAAGAAAAATCTTTCAAGAAGACACCTATCCCAGGGACAACTGTCTAAAAAAGGATTTCCCTAACTTTAGGAAATGTACCTACAGCAGTTCTGTAAATATTGAGAACACTTGCTAAAAGTAAGTGCTAAGTGGCAAGGTCAGTCTATTTTATTTAAAAGCCTGACTCTAGAGGAAACTGCAGGGTTAAAGCCTCTGGCAATTTTTTTTTCTGTATCCCTATCGGGGAAATTCCCCCTAACTTACTATCAAGACAAGAACTGATATTATATCTTTTCAACAGGGACACAGACAAAATAAACATTAAGTGATGCATTGTTGGAACGTCTGACAATTTTTTATTAGTGTTCATGTTTTCCTGTGCCAATAAAGACTGCTTTATCCATTTCCTCTCCAAGATTGAAGGCAACCAGTAAACAAAATGCATCATACTAACCTTTCTGGTGGCCTCTGATTTTAAATGTTTCCATGCTACTGATCCCTGACTGCCTCTGGTATATGACACTTACAGATGTGTCATATGTCTGTTCCCTTCGGCATGCAGTGTGGTTCCTTCCACCAGCTCCTATGACCTGCACCATTAAAATCTGGAACACTGTTGAAACCCAAAGGAACAGTGGTGGAGCTATGCAGTGTTGCCTTTGTCAGCAAAGGGGAGACTACATGGGATTATATAACAGTAAAGTAAACAGTAAAGTGAATAATAAAACATCATACCCAAAACATGAAACAAAGATTGTTTTTTCCAATCTTTGGTTCATGTATTGGATATGATGTTTTACTATCCACTTTACTGTTTGAGGGTATTTACGCTGCGGTCCTTTTTACTGCAGACGCACATGAGTGCTCACACATGTATAGCTATTTACACCATTTTTCTTTTTGGTATATTATTATTATTTTTGTGTTTCTCTACAGACCAATACTCCTCTTATGTAAAACTCCTGAAGAAGCAGGCTACCTGCAAAACATGTCGAATGAGAGACTGTTTCATTGTTAATTTAGATCTTCTATGGTTGGAAGGATATTATACTCTAATCTCCAGTCCTTGAAAGGATAATATATGTTGTAATGTTTTGTGTTTTGTCGATAGTTGTTGACAAAAATATATAAGAAATGGTTTTAACATAAGAGCACTCAGGACCTGCATGGTACAACTGAACTCACAACTCTAAATTCTTATTAAAACATAATATTTATTGTTGTGCAATAAATATTATGTTTTAATAAGAATTTAGAGTTGTGAGTTCAGTTGTACCATGCAGGTCCTGAGTGCCTCATCTTCTTTCTAAATTCAAATGTACTATTTATAGGATGTAGGTACAGTTATTGAAATAATACTTAACAGCACAGTGCATACCACTAATACTATATATCAATAAATGCAGTTTATGACATGTAATACGTAAAGTCCTTTGTGAAGTAGGATCAAATAAATGTGAGCAGACCAGCACCAGTCCTATCAAATATAAGATTCTTCCTTGTTTAGCTCCAAAAATCCTCAGAAGAAGAGAGCAGCACTCCACCAAGTAATATACAGTTATGCTCAACTATAATTCTGACCTCAAAGCAAATAAGAGGTCATAAAAAACAGGGTGATATCTTCTCCTTGTATGCTTCACCCCTACTCTTCCATCGCATGTACCAAACCTCATATTAACGGCATATGTACGGTCTAAGCATAGTACAGCTCACCACTAGCATCAGTGTAACAAGAGTGATGACCTCATCGGCACTCGGCTTGACCAACTATACACATTACGTCCCCCAATCAGGACTTCTTCTGGGCAGGGCTGACAGATTTTAGTCCACACAAAGGCTGTAATATCATTCCACAGAAGGAGTGCGTTTCTGACAGATAAACAGGTATCTCTCTGTACTTACAGAAGTCTAAGTACTCAAAGCTAACTCAAAGATAGGTATTTTTATTTTTTTTAAAGGGGCAGTTATTTTCATTCAAAGCAGAATTAGACTTTTATCCTTTTCTGCTGAACAAGTTGCCATGGTGCTGCATATACAATCCGTTTTGACACTAGCCATTTGATAGTTTGACAATTTGCAAGCAAATGGGACATGGAATTAATTGTTAATTGAAACCGTTAAATCAATTGGTTTGGTTCTGCTTTATATCCAATAAAATTGAAATAAAATTTACAGCCATATTGCTGAAAAGGAGTGCCTTATGTAAGTGGTAAAGGTTTGTGAATTTACCCCCGGGCCTTTAAAGGGAAAAAAACATGGAGAAATGTGCACTTATTATGGAGATGTACTGCATATAATTTTTGTTATATTTTGCCCTGCCATATGGTTTAAAGCAACAACTGGAGCATCGGAGCCAAAAAATACAAGCAAGGAACAGCATAAGGACAAGAAAAATTTTAAATGTTTTATACCAGGGGACTTAGCAGAGTCAGGACCAGTGAGGAACAAAGCAGGTGACAGAAGTTTAAAGGTCAATGGATGCAGATAAGGTATGGTCCTCCCCACCTTGCTAGGACTCCTCCACGGTCAGAATACACTGATCACCAGTGCAGCGATTGGCTGCAGGTGCTGATCTAAAGAAAGTTTTCCAACAGTCCTGTTCAAGAGAAGTCATACAGTCCCTGCTGAATCGACCACAATTTGATCCATCTATGGCCAGCTTTAAAGTATAATTAAAGGCAATATTATCATTTTGGATAGATTAAGGATTATAACCCCTGTTAGTTTTTTTTTTTTTGCCATTCTTATCCCATTGGGGAGATTTCCCTTCCTTTCCTGTCCCATAGCCAAAACAGGAAGTGTAGGAATATAGTGGTGTCACCAGAACTAGTGTCCCCATTGGAAGATTTCACCTGTATTACTGTTCTGATGTCAACCCAAAATTTTAGATTTTCTTTTACTTTCACTTTCAAAGATAACGGTAAACAGGACAAATAGAGAGAGAGTGAATCTTCCTAATGGGGGCACAGGCAGCAATAAAAGCTGACAGATGTTCTAATCCCTCTCCACCCTATACAAAATTTAAAAAAATATGTTGACTTCATTTATACTTTAAGGGTCTAACATAAAAGTTATTTTACAAAGCAACACACCTAAGAGTAAAGCACGAACGATCGGCCGTCTTTTGTCCAGGGCTGTCGTGTCTGTTGAAAACTGCAAAAGACTGCACACGAATTTTGTCGGCCAACAACAGCCGACTGCAGAAGTGATGTCATGTGATGGTTAACTTTCCTTGTCTTTTTTTCTTCTCTGAGCATGCCCAGTCTTGCTAATCTGCTGTCTGTCGGCCGAAATCTGTACTGACTGGCGAACAATCGGCCATTCTGGTGACGGCCAACAAATATTTTAAAGTCTGCACGACAGATTCTGTTCGGCTGAAAATGCGCTGTCGGCTGTTGGAAGCATCATACTAACAAGCCTACAATCGGCCGATCGGTCGGCGGCCGAATATTTACGGCCGACAATCGGTACGTGTGTACGGGCTTTAGAAAGCTTATCACAGACAAAGAGGAGGTTCTCTTTTTAAAGCACAAGAAAACCATTCAGCAATTTGTGATTGGTGCAAAATGAAGACAGTTAGCAGTAGGGATGGACTCAGATGTGTTCCCAACCCACCTGAGCAATACCACCAGGAAGCCGTCACGGCACACAGACAATCATTGGCAGTGAGATATTTCCCGGCCTTAACTGCATGATTGGTGGTGTGCAGTGACGGCTTCCTAGGTGGGTTGGGACTAGGATCCAAACAAGCCCGAGACCATCCCTATTACCAAGTAACAAGTGCTAGTATGATAACATTAGGTATGAATATATAAACTTGACATATGCACACATAAAGAACACCAATTCATTCATAGGATAAGGAAAAGATTCTTATACTCTAATCTTACAGGCCTAGGGGGAGTTACACTCTTTACATTCTGTAGTTACTCTATAAAATGTGACTAGCTAAATGCCACTTTAAGAGAGGCATGGAACTGTCCATATGGGTCCATGTCTGTCAGAAAACATAAAACTCTGTGTAGTTTCACTGAGAAAACCAGAAAATTCCAATGTGTAACAGCTGCTGTATTTCACTATTTTTGACTCTGCAAATCTTTATCAGTTCCCACTCCAACACTGAAAGTAGACCAACACTCAAGATTACAGCAAAATCTAATCGTATTTATGCGACTGAGGAAGAGGAGTGGGTATTGGCCAATGATGGAAAATAAAACAGACATTTCAAGGCAGGATATCTCCTTTTTGTATAATTTTTCATCCTGTTATAAGCCTGGTTGATAAAACATGATCTGAGAATAAAATTGCTGAATGAACTTGTAATGTCACATTCACATTCAGCTGTTGGAGTTTGTTTTTGTTAGAATGCTTCAAGCTGAAGGCTGCACAGCTGGTTTTGATGTCATGTGTTATCCGCAGAGCTGTTCCTTTGCTCTTGGCTCCCACTCAGCCAGATAACCAGATAAATTATGTCTATGTGACACTTTGCATTTGACATACCCCAAACTATGCATTATGTGCATGGATTTAAAGGATGTCTATCTGAGAACCTGGTAAGTGGTAATATTTTACTAACAGACTACTTAAAAGCCCTGTCATCTGTTATAGTGTTATATCATTAAACAAGACACCAATAGAATAAAACAACACATTAAATTACAACTAAACAATGGCAGAGAGATTTATTAAGAGTTTACATGGGGTGTTTGTGGTAGCCTTTGTACTGCACCTGTTACTCTGGGGCCCCAGTGGCTGCAACTTTACAATGTACCAGAACAGGAAATGTTGGAGAAAGCAGTTGGTGTAGAAGAGTTTTAATCGAGTACTTGACAATCCAGGTATCTAAACAATCAATGGCCATCAAAAATAGTACTGCCATTTTTTGCGATTCGGCACTGCGTTAATTTAACGGACAATTGCGTGGTTGTGCCACGCTGTACCCAAATAAAATTGACGTCCTTTTTTTCCCCCCACAAACATGGCTTTCTTTTGGTAGTATTTGATCACCTCTGCAGTTTTTTTATTATGCGCTATAAACAAAAAAATGCGACAGTTTTGAAAAAAAAAAAAAAAAAAGCAGTATTTCTCACGTTCTGCTATATAACATTTCCAATAGAAAAAAATGTATAAATCAAAATTTTTCATCATTTTTGGTCAGTTTGTATTTTGACACATATTTTTGGTAAAACAAATCCCAATAAGTGTATTTTGATTGGTTTGCGCAAAAGTTATTAACTAGCGGAAAGATTTATGTCATTTTTATTTATTTATTTTTTCCTACTAATGGCGGCGATCTTCAATTTTTAGCGGGACTGCGACATTGAAGTGGACAGATCGGACCCCTAACTGACATTTTTGACACTTTTGGGGGACCAGTGACATTACTACAGTAATCAGTGTTAAAAATATGCACTTTTACTGTAATAATGGCACTGGCAGGGAAGGGGTTAACACCAGGGGCGATCAAAGGGTTAAATGTGTACCTAGGGGGTGATTCTAACTGTGTGGGGGCCAGACTTGGTGGATCAAAACAGAGCTCCTGTGTTCTGAAATAACAGGAACACAGGAGCCCTGTTTCAATCAGTGACAGATGAGCGGTGTGCCATGTTTACAACGGCACACTGCTTTCTGTCAGTCCCTGCAGCGATCGCTAGGTTCCTGGCAGGCATCGTGGCTGCCGGACCCATTTAGCTGCAGGGCTAGAGAGCGGGCACGTGATCACGCCGGCGCGCCCGAGACCCGTTCCCGCGAGCTGATGTACCCATACGTTGGTTTGCGCAGAAGAGCCAGCCTGCCGCAGTATATCTGCGGCGGCTGGTCTTTAAGTTGTTAAAGGAGACTAATAGCCTATGCTTACTTTCGTACCAGCTCAGTGATGGCACCTACAGGGGCATATTTACTAAAACTGGTGCACACAGAGTCTGGTGCAGCTGTGCATAGTAACCAATCAGCCTTAGGTTTTAGCCCTCGTTCAAACCAGTGCATCTTGTCATGTGATTTGACAGTTCCAAATTGCATGACAAGTTGCACCTCATTGTTGACAACGGAACTGTTCAAATCAGTGCAACTTTGTCTTTGCGGTGATGCACCAATTTGAAAAAAAAAGGTTACTATTTTTGGCAAATTCAGTTGCGTTTTGCATAGACATCTGTGCATGAAGTTGCACAGATGTCAGGCAAGTCAAACCTAAAATTGCACTGACCTGCGGAATTGTGCTAATTCTGGGGAAGTAGCACGATTTCAAAGTCGTATTCTTTGTGTACCAGGAATTTCTGTCAAAGTTTAAATGAACAACTGAAGTTAGAAGCTGATTGTCTGCTATGCAAAGTTGCACCAGATTCTGTGTGCACCAGTTTTAGTAAAGCCTCGTACACACGCAACGATTATCGGCCGACCGATCGGCCGTCTTTTGTCCAGTGTTGTTGTGTTGGTTGAAATGTGCTCTAGACTGCACACAAATTTTCTCGGCCAACAACAACCAACTTCAGAAGTGATGTCATGTGCTGGTTTACTTTCCTTGTGTTTTTTCTTTTTGAGCATGCCCAGTCTTGCTCATCTGATTTTTGTCTGCCAAAATCTGTACTGACTGACGGAAAATCAGCCGTTGTGTTGACGGCCAACAAAAATTTTATAGCATGCACACCAGATTTTGTTTGGCCAAAAAGTCGCAGTCTTTTGTCGAAAACATCATATTAACAAGCCGAAAATCGGCCGATCGGACGTTGGCCGAAAATTCATGGCCAACTATTGATGCGTGTGTATTCTCCTTAAGTCTCTCCCACAATGTCTGAAAGTTTACTGCAGAAAACTCTAAATGTCGCAGGTGTATTTATTTGATTATATTTTTGTGGTGCTTTACAATATACATAAATCCAGGTAATAATAGCAGTCCCTTTCCAAGAACTGGTTAGAGTCCAGTGTTGCTAATTATATTCAGACAAATGCACATTCTAGGACCAATTGTGTCAGAAGTATTTTAAAGAATGAATTTACTGAATATAGTGTTTTTTTTTTTTGTATAATATAAGTACATTAAATGTACAACTGACATTATTTAATAAAAATAATGTCAGTTGTACATTTAATGTACTTATATTATACATACAGTATATTATAACTATTATACATAACAGCTTTCATCTACTTTTTAAAAAAAAAAATTATGACCATGAATAATTGGTGGTTTCAGTATACACATACCAGAGGCAAAAAAAAAAAAAAAAAGATAGCAACAGGGAGGGAATACACTATTTAGCCTTGTGTGGAAGACATGGGCTTAGCTTTCCAATAGTTTGTGTGTTCAGATTGAGCAATAATTTTGGAATACTTACATAATTTATGATGCTTTGGCGTCAGCCTCTGAATCTAGTGAATCTAGGAGGTAAGAAAGAATCCAAATATAATATGGCGCCAAAGCATTGGAGACCATTGGTGCTATAAACAAAATGAATAAACCAGCTATTGCCAAGGTGAGCCTATATCATACCCTGTGGCTACAATTGTGCCTTTTATCCCCCTGTAATTACTTTTTGTCTTTAATACATGTACATTTAATTCATTGATTATGCTAGGTAGCAAGCCCTTTATGATGAAATGTACTTTTTCTAGTGTTATATGCTGCACCACCGTATCTATCATAATTGTATTATATTTGTTGTTTCCATCTTTCTATTTTATTTATCTATTTTATGTGATACATTATCAATTTTTTTTTACTCTTTGGTTTGGAACCTTACAATATCTCTATTTTTTATTTATTTTTTTATAATTCAGATGCTGATTGATAATGCCTTACTTTCATTTTTGCCCATACCATATTCAGTTATAGGATTTTTTTTTGTATACAGACGGTATTACTAGTGAGTATAGCCATTTACATCGTGTTTTAATTATTTTAAGGGTTTGTACTGATTTTTGGATATGTAGCTTAAAAGAATATGCAAATTACAATTTTTGATATCTATAAAGGGATGCAGCTAGTATAAAATGTTCTTTTTTTGTTTGTTTTGGATTACTAAGGACCAATTGACACCAGGTGAGGTGGGACTCCATTGTGCGGCTTCTCCAATTCAGTCTCAACACAAGACACAGCACAGTGTGAGGTTATTTCACCAGTGTGACATTTCAATAAAGTTTGTTTAAAAAAAAATTAATAAATAAACAGTGTGACAGTGTGATGTAGAAGAACCAGCACTGTATTTAGATCTGCTGCATTGTACCGCACAACAGCCACTGCATTCTAATGCAGCAGCTGGTGTGTGATTGCCTTGTAGTTACAAAATAACTATGTTCATAAGGGTTATCCATTATCCAAGGATTTTACACTGTGTATTATTTATAGCAAACCCACATAAACATGCACAGGACAATAAGAACAGCATGCAATCAGTGCCCCTATTAGGAAACATATGACCCCAGCTCCACTACAGATGCTATAATAATTAACCCAGCCTTTTAATGATTCCCAATATGCAGTGGTTGCCATTCAGATATCAATACGCCACAGAAATAATTTTAATTTCCACCCTGTAAACAGCATATCCACTGCATATTACGTCTAATTCTCTCTCGGGTAACTTAAGTGTTCATTTCATTAGTAAAAGCAATCAAAAAATGTCTTCAGTTAAAATAAAAGAATTAAATTACCAAAGCTTCAATTTTGAATTTTTACTTACTTTAAGAAATGTAATTCTATTACTAATTCACACACAAACACACACACCTTACCAGAATTCAGATACTTTAAGAAACCTTTCTTGCTTGTTATTTTAACTTTCACTTTTGCTTTTTTTTTGTTTGTTTTTTTTTTTTTAACTTGCATACATTCTAAAAAATGCAGTGGAATTTCACATCAACCTGACTCTTGTAAGATATTCTAGAGCTCCCGAGGGAGGATCCAGGCCACCTGTCCAAGCAATATTTACATTAAATCCTTCACCAAGGCCAATTTCAACCTGGAAAGGGGAACAGCACCACATAAAAATAAATTATTATAGGAAAATATACAAACCGTGTGCTTCTGAGAAGATCAAAAAACATGTCATGTCAGTTCAGTTTTGTTTGACAACTTTGCTTTACTACGATCCATGGTCCCGGTGGACAATTTTGTAATCTCATGCAATTTAAAGAGCCAGAGAAGGACGAGAAAATTAGGGGTAATCATGCAATGCAATTAGAGCAGAATGCTACGAACAAGAAAGGGACTAAGGCTAACCTCATCTGGGGAACCTCTCCCTGGGAAGATGTTGCCTTCATCATAGAAAATGGAGAGAAATATACAGGATGTTGGGGTCGGAAAAGAAAGCTTGCTGGGTACCGTTTCCATGGTAAACATCCTAGAGGTGACTGAAAACATATGACATATTCAAGAATATCCAGCCAAGATCTAAGTTTGCCACAAACTCTTCTGCTGAACTTGAACTTGCTGAAAGTTTTTTCTTTGACTCAGCCTCATCATTTTTAAGTCTTTTGCCTTTTGCTCTATTTTTTCAAGCAATCTTTTGCTTCCTGGACCTTCATAGAAATTGTAGTTTAATGAACTTTTTTAAAACTGGCTTCTTAAGACCAGGAAACCAAATCAAGAGTACCCAGGAGACGTTAGATGAGCAGCCGTTGAGAAATCCCAGTCCTTTTGTACAATTAGATATTTATATACCAGTTCTTTGTAGTTCTTGTCACTGTGATGGAATCTAACATTCTGTTTTATAGAGGAATTTTATGACTTATTAACTGCCAACAGTTCATAACCTCTCTAGCTTAATTAACTAGCCTTGTTGGCCTCTGAAGGAAGCCTTATGTTTCAACTGCAGAATAGTATTTTGTAAAGATACACACACACATGCACACACACTATCAGGGCTAGGAGACACTGAGTATTTTCCCAATTCTTGTCAGAATGCAAAACATAAATGTATGCATTGACTTGCCAAGTTCCACTACTAAGGTCAAAGGCTTTGCAACCAGCTGAGTAAATTGGCGTTCTTAAAGCATTCAGTTCAGTTAGCAGTCCCTGAGCAGCGAGGTTGACATCAAAAGGCCTGCCAGATGCGAAAAGAACTTCATACTTCATTTTTGCTAAATCATGACGGCAAAACTCAAAGACATTTAAGTACAGTATGATCTCATTGGGATGGCAACCCTGCCCCCAGATCATAGGCATTTCCATGATTTTCACAATCAAAGGCAGAAGGCTGAATTCGAGACACATGGCCAAGCTGTGTTATTTAAAGACTTGTAATACAACCACTGAAATGTGAGATTGATTGAAAAGAAAATCTAATAAAACACTTAATTCATGGTAATATCTCAAAACTGGCTACTTCTCAAGTGGCGTTTGTCATATTTCCTCACAGTATGAGATTATTTAGTGAGTATGAAACTATAGATGTATAGAAAAAAAATAAGAAACAGGCAATGTTGATAAATGAATCATTAAAGTGTATGTAAAACCAAAACTTTGTTTTTTAGTTTTGGATAGAGTGGTGAATGATTGGAACCCCTGTCAGGTTTTGGATTGCTGTCTGTGTTCTAGTTAGGGAAATATATTCTCTCGATTTGTCCCGTGGCAACCACTCTCGCTAGGACTGTAAGTAAAGCAGTAACCACAATTTTCAGTTGCCACTGGAACAGAAATAGAAGGTAAATCTTCCAGTGGGGACACTTATTCTGATGAAAACTGTCAATAAGTGCATTCTGCTGTGTCTATAACACCAATGGGGCACAGATGATAAAAAAAATTGGCTTTAGTTACACTTTAACTTTTTTCTATAATTTGCATTTAGATTGTATGACCTCCCTGTGTAGAAGTATAAAGCACTTCTCACCTACAAATTCCTCATCTCAAACAAATGCAAAACCAGTTTTCAGTTGTTATATATATATTTGCATGTCTGAATAAATCTGTCAGAGTATTATTATAACAAATATTTCTATAAACATTGACATAAAATGAAACTTTTCATTTTCAGTCTGGTAATTTTTTAATATTGCATGTGATTTTTTTGCACTTTGTATGTGCAGCCAGCAGGTGATGCTCTTGGCTTCTTTTTACATGTTTTCCAGTCTCTCATTATTTGCTCTCTTGTAAAAATCTTGTGGTTTTTACAGAGCTCAGTAGCTAAAGCTAAAATCAAATGACCCTCATTCAAAGGAGAATTTCATCTGACAGAGTATTTTAAAAGGGAAGCTTAAGCTTTTCTCTTTCTTTAGAAAACCCTTTGGTGCAATATGTATTTAAAACACATCTCTGCTTTTCACTCACCATACCTCCCTTTGGCAACATTTTCAAAATTCCCATTATATATCCCTTAAATTCAGCAGTTGTCTGGCCAGTCATGAAAATTCAGAGACCCGTCCTCTTCTGCTCCAGTTATGGCGGTGAACAGTTTTCAATATTGCAGAGAGCAGGGCTAAAATTATGACATTAGTGCCACCCACTGCAGTATTTTACTGTGAACCCAGGCTGGTGTGATGGTGCATTCCCAGGAGGTTTATCCATACAAGTTTGGGCCAACAGGTAGTGGGTTGAATGAGTTGGCTGTCATGCAACCATCAAAGGGACCAGAGTAAGCAAAAAGGCACTTTCTTTGGGAACAATGCCAAGAGAAAATTAATATTTTCTGCTTAATATTTCTTTGTAAAACAAAGATTTTACATCTATCATAAAACAACAGCAAATAAAATACATTGCTTTTAGATTTTACAAGCTAGAACAATAGAAGGAAAATTGACTCAAAACTCCAATGGGAGCACAGACAGTAATTAAAACCCAACAAAGTCTTCTGACGCTATATAAAAAAAAAAAAAAAAAAAATTGGCAATGCTTTGGAAAATGTGTGACAAATACTGCAACATTTGCAGATCTATAAGGGGCTATTTCTTGGTAATCACTTAAAGAATTTATATTTCAAGATTTGAGGTTGTGAATTGTACGTAATTACAGGAATTTTCTTTTTTCTCTCATGTATCACATGTTAATCAGCTATGTTAGCACATTGCAAATTCACCAGTGTATACTTAGCCTAGCTAATAATTCTTAATAATAGTACCATGTACTTTAAATGGGATCTGGGCCCTACTGTGTACATTAAAGTATTTATATACTGTATTCTTAGGATTCTGCTCTCCATAGGAAAAACAAAGGTATAGGGGCCAGTTCAACTGCTGTAAAATTAAAGATTCATTTCTCCTAAATGCATGCCGTTAGAGAGGTAAGTACTTGTTTTAGAGTGCTTGTACTGCTGGTTCAGACTATGTAAATAATTGAATGTGCTTAGTCTGGGCACAGGTTGACATTAAAAGATAATTGTTCTTTCAGAGAAAATACAATTATCCATTATGCTTGCTACCCTGAACTCCATTTCTCTTTTTTTTTCTTTTCATATTCTTTTTTTCCTGTTCAATATCTTTATTGTTTTAATAAAAGTTATGACACTTGGAATATAGAGAGTAATGATGTAATAAAAAGAGCAGTAAGACAACAATATAGCACGACAATACAATTTGCAATGATTAAGCGTTAAACAATCGGATAGTTAGTCAAGTGTCCCTGGGATAGTTAGTCAAGTGTCCCTGGGAAGTGCATGAGAGCCAAATGATATGAACACATGCTAAAAGGGCTCATACAAAAAGGCTACCACTAACTTATGTCATGAAGGAAGACATTGTACGTTTCTGTCCACAGGGATGACATCACTATGGAGAACTGGCCTGTAATGAGTCGCTGGTATGAGTGGAACTGGCCTGGGATGGGTCTTTTGGTATGAGCAGAAAGAGCCTAGGATTAGACACTGGTATAGGCAGAGCTAGTCTGCAGTGAGACTCTGGTATGGGCAGAGCTGGCCTGTAATGAGACTCTGGTATGAATAGCCCTGGCCTGGAGTGAGACTCTGGTATGGGCAGAACTCAAGCCATCCACTCAAACTACACAGCATAAGGGGAAGTAGTACAATGACAGTGAACTGTCAATTCAAGGATAGGCACTAACATATAGGAAGTAATGTTTGTCTTGGCCTGAAGTGTAATACCTTACAAGAGCCAGATGGAAAAAGGTAGAAAGATGGAAATAGGGGAAGGGAAGAAGTAAGTGGGTTTCATGGGGATATAACTCTAAAGAAGGTATGTGGTAGAACTAAATAAGTTCAAGGGTGGAATGTTAAAAGAGCAACAGAGAGTCAACCGGAGGCACTAAATGGCACACCCAGGGTTGCCATTATTTTGTTTACCTCATAACCCTGTCTTGGAGGACATTTTTAATTTTAGTTTTAATTTTAATTTTAGTATGAATCATAGCCTATGTGATCCAGTTTTTTGGTCTCCACCATATTAACCACTTGCCGACTGCCTGACGCAGATCTACGTCGGCAGTCAGCCCCTCACAGGCAAAGCGACGTAGGTCTATGTCGCTAGCTTGTGAGGGTCTAGGGAGCGAGCGTGTGCCCCCGGAGGCGCGCTCCCGCTCCCGCGCGGTCACGCACCCCCCGCGCGTGTGACCGGCGGACCCGATGTCCGCCGGTCACTCTGCGATCGTCGGGGGAGAGGGAGAAAGTCAGGCGGCTTGTGTAAACCACAAGCCTGTCATTCTCCCCTGTGTATGAAGGATGATCATACTGTTCTACTATGTAGAACCGTTGCTCACCGTTCATACATCTGAAGCCACAGCCAATCACAGTAGAAAGCATGCCCCTAGGGACACACATAGCCCCTCCCTTTCAAAAAAAGTTAACCCCCTTCACTGCCAGTGTATTTTTACAGTAACAGTGCATATGTATAGCACTGATTACTGTAGAAATGTCACTGGTAACCCCAAAAGTGTAAAAAATGTCAGTCAAGGGTCCGATCTGTCCGCTGCAATGTCGCAGTACCGCAAAAAAATCGCAGATCGCCGCCATTACGCGTTAAAAAAAAACCTACAAAAATGACAAAAATCTTTCCCTTTGTTAGTAAACGCGATAACTTTTGCGCAAACCAATCAAAATACGCTTTTTGCGATTTTTTTTACCAAACATAGGTAGCATAAAACAAATTGGCTGAAAATGTTAAAAAATTTTGATTTTTACATTTTTTTGGGGGGAATTTCATATAAAAAAATGTGAAAAATATTGCTATTTTTGCTAAATTTACGCTATTTTTTTGTTTATAGCGCATGATCAAAAAATCGCACAGGTGATCAAATCAAATACCACCAAAAGAAAGCTCTGTTTGTGGGGAAAAAAGGACGCCAAATTCATTTAGATACAGCGTCGCACGACCGCGCAATTGTCCGTTAAAGTCACGCAGTGCCGAATCGCAAAATACCCCCTGGTCAGGAAGGGGGTAAAATCTTCCGGGGCTTAAGTGGTTAAGAGAGTTAGATTTCCAAGCCTTCACTATGTTCTGCTTGGCAGCTGTTGTCACTTGTAAAATGCAATTGGAGTTAGGCGCTTGACAGGTTTGGGGGGAGAGAGTTGAGTAATGCTAAAAAAGGGTCAGACAGACTACGGTGGAGAATAGTGTAGAGAGAATATTAAATATCTCCATCTAGAAGATACTTACAATGGACAGACCACAAGGTTTGTTTGTAACTACAGAAGCAGGTAGACCGGTAATTTAGAATGAATTTAGTCTAGCAGGAACCAGGTACCAGTGGATCAAGACTCTGTAATTCATTTCTAAAGCACTAATATTTGGTGATGAGGATTTAGTCATGACCCAAATGTCATTCTAGTCGATAGCATCTGAGGAGACTTTGAAATCATGTTTCCATCAGCAGGTGTATGCAGGGGATTGGAATCAGGTTTGTCTAGCAATTGAAAACATAAGGCCTAGAGCATGGGGGTCCCATTTGCAATGTGTTCAAAGTGGGTCATCCTATATAAAGAGGAGCCTAGTCTAAGAAAAGCGGAGTGGAAATGTTAAAATTGTAGGTAGCAGAACATTTTTAGCTCCTAATAGCTCCTAATTCCCGAGAGCTAGTGGGATTGGATCTATCGTCTTTCCCAAATAATAATTGTGTACCAGGATTTCCATGTCTAGTGGTTGTGGAAGTAGATTGAGGTGAAAGAATTTTTCTTTTATTACTGTGTTTCTCATCAGTTTGTGGTTGATTCCCCCCCCCCTCCCCTCCATTTGTGCGTTTGGGTGTTTTTCCTCTGCCTGATTTGGTTTTGCTTGTCGTATATCTGCCTGATTTGGTTTTGCCTGTCATTCATGCTGGTTATGGTCTGCAAGATGGCGCCCGCACTGGAGGTGACATATGGGGGCCGGTCACAGCCGAGTAAATTCCGGTGGGACCAGCCTACTTATAGGTCCGTAGGAAGCCGGACATGGCTCCCTCTGTGTACCAGACTGCCGAGCAGAGACCTGTTGCAAGCGCCTGTTGGAACCCCCTATTTTAAATAAATAGGTATGTGTTGTAGCATCCTCCTATCATGGGATGTTATGGGCACTATATATATTGTTGCTGCCTTGGATATATCTTTAGGCACTTATCATCTGTGCATGTATGCTTGCCTTTATATCTTGGGAACTAACGCCCTGTATCTGACTGCCTTTCTTTCTTTTCTGTCAAGGTACACAACTAGTTTTTGCAGGGCTGTGGTTGGTTAATTCCTGTATATTCCACCATAGCATGCTCTCTCCCCAATGGGGTGGAATTCCTTTTTGTTGTGCTATGAAGACACGTTTAGTTCCTCTGGTGAAGGCTAACACTATCCCTGGAATATTTTTAACCATGGTCGATAGAAATTATTTTTGGGGCTTCCTTCTTGCCCCCTTCCCCTTCTTATGTTTTTATAGGCAAGCTATTTGCCTTTTCCCTCCTCTTGCGGATACGACAACACTGTCCAAGACCTGTAGACCCAGTCCAGTGCCCGCCTATGTGGATATCCCGGTCTCTGCTGGGCTGGTCCCTCTGGTCTTCCCACTCTATCTGGTTAACATCCATGTTTGCACCCTTCAGCCATAGGACTTTACTCAGCATGCCCTATAGCATAAACAAAATAGTAAGCATGATACTATAATCTGTTTGCAGAAATGTCAGGGGGGATAGCTATATGTGTATAACAATTATTGTATTAATTGTATACATAACTCTCCCTCTCCTCTTTATGTTTCTGTAATTTTTATATTTTATCATTTAGAAACAGTGATGTGACATAATTCATCTGGTCCCTGAAAAAAAAACAATATGAGAGCCTCCGTGCCTTGGCAAAACATGTAGAACTTGCTAAGATTCATGCTACATAATTTTGTAACAATGTATGTTTTGTCAACCATGTTTTTAATATGTATTGTTAATGCACTTTAATAAAGCATACTGAAATTTTATATGTGGTAATTATATGTGTCTACAGACCACTCCATAGCCCTTGGAAAATCCCAATTTACACAGGGTGGTAGTTTGTTAGCCTCCTATGTCTAGTTGGACTGGATGGCATATAAATTACCCCAGACTGTTTCTCTATTCTAGTATACACATGGATGTGGCTGTGGGTGGCTGTTACTTAGAGCCAACATTTCAATCTATTTCTCTACAGGTAGAACAAAGGGTTTTTAAGTAAGAATAATAATTTGTTCTGAGGGGAAAGAAGAGTTTTTAATGAATTACCCAGCAGCAGTTACATTTTTATTTTGTTTGGGCTCAAGCATTAACCACTTGCCGACTGCTCACAGTATATTTACTGCGGCAGTCAGCCCCTCACAGGCAGAGCGACGTAGGTCTACGTCGCTAGCCTGTGAGGCTCTGGGGAGCGAGCGCGCAGCGCCGGAGGCGCGCTCCCGTGCAGTCACGGACCCCCCCCCCGTGCGTGTGACCGGTGGACCTTATGTCCGCCGGTCACTCGGCGATCGTCGGGGAGAGGGAACTAAGGCAGGCGGCTAATGTAAACAAACCGCCTGTCATTCTCCCCTGTGTAGAAACAATGATCATACGGTTCTACTATGTAGGACCGTTGATCATTGTTCCTACACCTCAAGCCACAGCCAATCACAGTTAGAAACATGCCCCTAGGGACACACACCTCCCCTCCCTCTCAAATAAAGTTAACCCCTTCACTGCCAGTGTAATTTTACAGTAACAGTGCATATGTATAGCACTGATTACTGTAGAAATGTCACTGGTAACCCCAAAAGTGTCAAAAATGTCAGTCAAGGGTCCGATCTGTCCGCCGCAATGTCGCAGTACCGCAAAAAAAATCGCAGATCGCCGCCATTACGCGTTAAAAAACAACAACAAAAATGACAAAAATCTTTCCCTTTGTTAGTAAACGCGATAACTTTTGCGCAAACCAATCAAAATACGCTTTTTGCGATTTTTTTACCAAACATATGTAGCATAAAACAAATTGGCCGAAAATGTTAAAAAATTTAGATTTTTACTTTTTTTTGGGGGGAATTTCATATAAAAAAATGTGAAAAATATTGTTATTTTTGAAAAATTTACGCTATTTTTTTGTTTATAGCGCATGATCAAAAAATCGCACAGGTGATCAAATATCACCAAAAGAAAGCTCTGTTTGTTGGAAAAATCAAAGGACATCAAATTTGTTTAGGTACAGCGTCGCATGACCGCGCAATTGTCCGTTAAAGTCACGCAGTGCCGAATCGCAAAATACCCCCTGGTCAGGATGGGGGTAAAATCTTCCGGGGCTTAAGTGGTTAAAACCCCATCATCTTCTATAGGGCCATTACTCATATTAGGCAGGGGATGCTAAGGAGCAGGTGCTATAAAATTCTCTGGGGATCAACAATGCATTGCCAGAGAAATAAAGATTGTTACTGTGAACATTTATGTGGGCTGGAGCTAGACGTTTCAGGTAAGTATACATCTGGGTCAAAAAGGGGGATTATGCCAAAAGAATAAACATACTTTCTCTGAATATATAGTTATCTTCTAAACTAAAACAATTAAACATTCAATAAGCCTGGATATCATATACTGAAATATGAATTTAACATTAATAATATTTCTAAATTTTGACTTTTTCTTTAAGACTGAACTTCTGACAGATTTAATCCTGGTATGTATTTATTATCAATCTGTTTACCAGCCTCCTGGCATACTGTGCACAGGTGCATTCTATACCAGGAGAGGGAAGCACAGAATTCTAAGACAGTCATGGTTCTATCGCTTTTCACAGTGTGAACCTTCCCACATTGTGGTAGAGTAAATGAATGCCCTTATCGGTATACTGCTGTTCTTTCAATGACCAATCACAGCCTAGTGTATGGGTGCTCAACCTGTGGCCCTCCAGGTGTTCCATGAGGCATTGCACGGCTGACAATTTCAAGCATGACTCCCAAAGGCAGAGGCATGATGGGGCTTGTTGTTCCGCAACAGCTAGAGGGCCACAGGTTAAGCACCCATGGCCTAGTGCTTATGAATAAAATTAGTTCACAAGCAGAAAGAATGTGTCTGAGCTGAATTTCCTGGTTAGCATTTGCAGTTCACCATAAGATGTTACTTATTGCCCGAAGTAGCTTTTTACAAAAATGCAAGAAACATAATTCCACAAAACAGAAAACATTTACAGCTTGCCATTCTTACATTTTAATTTTGTATTGTAAACAATATGATGAAGAAGATAGAAGTCAGTGAGCTAAAATAGGTTAGTAATTATTAAGAGAGCATTTTTTAATGTTAACAAAAAAAAAATTCCTGTTAAATCTTTTATCACCTGTGGAAATTCAAAGCAGATGTAGCAGGTTAGGTTGTGATGCCAAAGTTCATTTCCTGCCTTTGCTTTGTCAGACAACCTATTACACCTTTCATGAACTGTAGGCAAAACAAAAATGGTGCTCATAAATCAACATTTAGCTTTCCCCGGGCTGTGGATTGTACTGACCCCTTTCGATTATTGCAATACTTTCATTCATTATTCATGAAATCTATATAGACAACATGCCAAATGTCATTTAAATTTAAATAAAGAAGTTGTGCAAGAAATGATTGCATTTTGCTTAAGAACCCTCTAAAATGAAGAACAAGAAAAGAAGTAACAACTAACTGAATAGTAGATTGTTTTCAGAGCTTTTGCTTAAAAACTCAGCTACACATAAAAATTATATTTTATACATTGGTGCAGTTTACATTAAAAAGCATACTATTCCTTCTTATCATAGCAATAATGAAAAAAAACCTCAGACGCCTTTATTCACTACCTCAGCTAGAAAGCAGGCTGCAAGCAGAATACAGTAGCAAAAAAAACAATGGTCATGTTGCCTACTGCCATAGTTTCAGAGAAGATGTTAATCTTTTTGTTTTTGAAGGGTACTTAATAATATGTTGTCTTTTAGGAACTCCAAAGGGGGGATATGGTAAAATCTCTATCAGAACTCCCAAGTAAACCCAACTACCATGACCGCTACAAAAGATAAATGATGGTGTTAAATAATCCAGTTATCTTCACACAATGTAGAATAAACAGGTTATTGGGGTGTCTAGCTACAAGACAATAATATCTCATTATGACTTTGGGGTGCATGGCAAAACGCAAACTACTATGTAGAATTGTCGCGATTAGAGACTACTGAGACATAGAAAACCAGCAAGTGGTTAAAACCAGGGCACACCTAAACATGAAATATCAGTTATCATTGTACCAACATAAAGAATGTATGAGCAGTAAGAAAACACAAGAATACTTGTTTTGCTGAATTGAATTAATCTGCAAATCTGTGCCAATTTCTGCAACAAAACAAGCAAAAGGAGGTTTCGATAGATGTGCTGGACTTTGCCTTTCCCTTTTGGGGACACTGTCTGTTATCAGAACCCTTTGTGAAGATACTCTTACACTACGGATTACAAATATATTCACATGACTATTGAGCAGTAAACCTTAAAATTTAAAGGGCTCCACCAACAGCAGACTTACCAACTGGCCAGACATTAGCTAAGGTCTAGTAAATTTCACTTGGGTCCCAAAGTTATCTGTACCCAACTTACTCCATCTCAATATTGGTTGCACTGTTTGCTTTTTATCATTTCTCTGGTGTCACTGTCCACTTGTCTGTGCAGTTTAGGCAAGGCCTTTCACTGGTGGTAAACAGAGCAACCGCCGGTCATTTTAACCACAGTGCACTATTGAATAATTTTGCTGTTGTTGAACTGTTGACATTACTATTGACAGACCTGTTTAAAAACCTGTTTTCTTCAGGACTTTTTTTCTAGTTTCAATAAAGTTCATGTATCTTAATTAGTATGTGGGTGTATTGTTGGGTCCAGTCATATGGCAGGTAACCACTGGAAATTGTGCACTTGGTAGTAAAAGTGAGACATCAGAGGTCTGTTTAGACTCCTAATATTTCACACAAGCCCCCAACAGGGCGCCTAAAAACAATTAAAAAAAATAATAAAAGATAGAATTTTCAATTTTAATAAAAAAAAGTTATAAAAAAATTAAATATTAAAAATAAAAACTACTAACACTATCCACTGCCCTATTGATATTACCTACATCCCTACTGACACATCCACTGTGCTACTGATTGACATCATCCACTGTCCTACTGACACCATCCACTACCCTATTGACATCAACTGCTGCTTTATTGACACCAACCGCTGCTCTACCGACACCAACTGATGCCCTACTGACATCATCCGCTACCCTATTGACACTGTCCTTTTTTAGGATAGGCTAGGTTTATATTTTTACAGTGACATTTGTTTTATTATATTTTTATAAGTTTTTTTCTACTATTTAGTTAGGCCTTGCTAGTTAATTTCTTAAAAAAAAAAAAAAAAACAGTGATCTCTTTCATGTTGTTCAGATAGAAACCCACCTCTCAAAAGTTGCCTACCCCTGGTAGAGCATCTATCACATTTTTATTTGTTTATTGACGCCTACATTCCCAATAGAAAGATTTATACCTCTATAAATCATGCAACTAATGTAACTAAAACAGAAAGTGTGGGAAAATCCCATATTTTAGAGTTGTTAGTAAGCAACAGGTATTTGTTCCATTTGTGATAAATGGTCTAGTGACAACTGTCTAAGGTGTGAATTCACATTACTTTAGGTTCCCATTTTTAAAGAGAAATTTCTAAATTTCTACAATTTCATTTTTAAAGAGAAATTTCCACAATGAGAGGCAAACAGCATAAAATAGCCGGGCAAGGATTTAAACTCGTCTCACTCTACCCAAAACTACAGTAAAAGTTTGGGCTTTGCATACACTTTAATTTTTTATAGGGATCATTGTTAGTCATGTGAACAGGTCCACATTTGGTGCAGTTTGTTCAAGGTTTTGTAAAATAGCAGCAAGCTAATGTGTACTGTACATAATAAGTAATCTGGTGGTAAACTTTCTTTACTACATCAACTTATGCGCTCAGTAAAATTAATGTGGAGAGATCATGACCAAAAACAGGTTGATCTGGCCAAGAGTAATCTTTTCTCTGTGAGTACTTTTAGCTGTATAAGTCTGTATTGCACAAGTTTGGTGCTGCCCACTAGTATTTATTTTAAAACAAATTTATATTTTTATTTTTAGTGTCCCTTTTAAATATTTTGTGAAAATCCAAACAGAAAAAAAAAACAGATTCCCTTGTGCTATAAAGAAGGACATTAAATATGAAAGTAAAGCATTCAGGCTAATGGTTATAAATAATGGTAAGGGTCTGTTTTAATGCTATATGATCTCTGCAGCTATAAATCTGCTTATGGGAATACCTAGAAAGGCTTTGTAGACATCTGCAACTAGTTAGAATGATATGCTTGGGGGACATATACTGTGCAGGTGATTGCTAGTAAACCTACAACAAGAAGGACAATATTCTCACATACTTACATGGATAAAGCTTCCATTGCATGATATCAGGGGCTTTATGATGGCATAACCATTCTAAACAAAGAGATGCTACTCTGTCTTGGACAATCTTCATGTTTTAAATTAGGCTCAGATTGAATTATAAAATTAATTTCACTTTGGGAGAAAATGCAAATATTATTTCATTTTCTCATTTCACACAGTTTGAAGTGGATCTTCATAAGGCAGTTTACAAGCAGAAGATTAATGTGATGTTTATTTGCACTGCCTCTTCTTCATTCATTTGAAAGGAGTACACTATATAACCAAAAGTGGAATCTGTGTGATACATTACTGCTGATCCAGACATACCTGTAAGTCCCTGCTTATATCAACCCCACTTGGGGCTAGTTTTTCTTACCAGATTATTGCTATGCATTAATACATTCTTTCTTTCCCTCTCCCCCCCCCCCTTTCTCTCCCCCTTTCTCCCTTTTTTTTTTCTCTGTCTCCAGATTGGCTCCCTTTCCCCTTCTGGGGCGGTTCATGTCAGCAATGCTGACAGATATACCAGGGGACATGCAGTAATTCTAGCTAGCTGCTACAGGCCTGGCGCCATTTACCAAACATTGTTTGGGATATATTATACCCTAGATTCTATAGTGTCTTCCTTCTCCCTCCATTTCAATCCCTTCCCCCCTCCTCTTACAGAGTGGATATTTTCAAGAGCCTTGGGCGACCTTCCATATTAAAATACTGACACACTTCCACGTCGTAAGTATGACGGCCTGCCTGCATGTTCCAACAATATTAATGGATGTTTTTTTTGTTTTAGTTGTTTCATTTTATGTACAATACTAATACATGTTTATTGCATTTATAAAAGAAAATTTTTGCTCTGATCTTCCTCTGAAGAAGAAAACATCAGAGATTTCAAAACATGTCGGAATGTCTATATGAACCACGATTTGTTTGATATCTTACTAGACGAGACCAACTATATGTTCTAGACCATGAGCACAGTTTCTTATGTTTGGCATTGTGTCTATTTTGTTTTAACATTTGGGTGGGGTTATCCCCCACTCTTTTACCCATGTGCAATTTTTAAAAAAATTGTTGAAATTTCATATACTGTCTACTAAAAGATATTACTCAGCGAGTCAGCAGTCATAATCTCATGCGTGATAAAATGGACAAAGACAAGTTAAGACAAAAGATGGAAACTACACTTAGCAGAACACAATTAAATAAAGATATCTGGATCCCACCAAAATATAAGGAAATACATGAAGACACACATGAAATGATGAGAGTTGTTTATAAGACATGGGACATGATACACAGACGAGTCAAATGGGAATATAACTCTCCACTATTACCACTAGAAGGCACAAAATATTTTGCACCTGGGAATGAGACACAATTAGGTAAAAAGATGTTATACAAGGTGGAAAGATAAGGTCATATCACATATTTAAACGGGGGGAGAAAACATGATATTGAATAAATGGATATATCTTCAGTTAAAACATTTTGTGAGATCCCTGCCACAATCCATCAGATCCGAGAACAATTTGAATATAGTGGAAAAACGTTGCAATCCACATACAAAAATTAACCATAGTATACTGTATTTCAGATATACAAAATGCTAACCGAGATGGCGGGCCTGAGGAAACCTCCATTCATAGAAACATGGGAAAAAGGGATAGGATCACATTAAAACAAGCATGAAGTGAATGCAATACTGAGAGCCATACACCATTCCATTGAAATGAACTATACATGTCTATCGAGATGGTACATAACACCAGTATAAGTACACAAATGTTAACCAGAGAAATCTGCACTGTGCAGGGCACAATGTTCCATATCTAGTGGGACTGCCCTAAGATCCGTGACTACTGGCAGAAGGCACAACAGTTTATTAGGGAAAATAACAGGAGTGGTCATCACTGACTATCCATGGATGTGTTTATTCCATAAAACAGATAAATCAAAACAGCATTATAAAAGCACGATAATACCAAACCTGATAAATGCAGCAAAGGGGGTAATCAAAAAAAAAGCCCGCTTAGGGATTTAAAAGAGCTGAATATATATATACAATATGGAGTTCCTAGGCAGCAGAGACAAAGAACAGATAGAGAGTTTTTCTAATAAATGGAGAAAATGGGCAGATTTCACTGACTGACTAACAAATATACAAAAGTATGGGTAGATAAGAGGTGCGACAGAGGAGGTAGGTAAACAGAGAAGTAGGAGAAGACACACAATAAAGGAATAAAAGGGTAAAAGGGGATGAGATAGGGATCATGGGAAGGGGTGACAGGGGAAAAATGTTTCAATGCAAAAGTCAAAATTTATTTTTGTATGTTTGCACTGTGTTAAAAATTTATGAAATTCATAATAGCATAACATCTAGCAATATTTAATCAGAAGCTGGCAGCAGGCAGCACACATACACACCACATCATGCCCATACCATGTAATCGCTGCTGCACACCAACACTTCCATCGTATAACGGCAGTTGTATCACAGAGAAATTCTGTGATAATGCAACACATTACATAAAAATAGGATCATTATGGTATTGATGGCATTGATGTAGCTTTGGTACCATGGCATCAACCTCCATGGATAGTGGGGGGGTAATGATAGGACCAGTGTACTAAAAAGATGCAAAGGGTGCCACCTAACCTGAGCACAGCCCTGCTTTATATTATCGATCAGTGAAAATCCTCATCAAGACATGCAAATCCCATACTCAATCTTTGGCAACAGTTTCGCATTATGCACATTTTTCATTGTCCATTCAAGGTAGGAAATTTACTGTCTTCAAGTATTTATGACTCATGCTCAGTATACAATTTTATTCACAAATCATCATGTTGAAATAATGTTGAAGTATCACGCAACTTCAGGGATGGAAGCTTGCCAAATTATAGCATGCAAATACAGTTTTTCTTGTGTTTGAAAAAAATATTTGTTTCAAACTCCACAAAATTGAATAAAGTGTTACATTTCAAGGAACTGATAAAAGAAAAAGAGTAATCAAAAAAATAAAGTGAATCTGTTTGGGTGTTGTGTATACACATTTTTTGTAGTCATTACATGTGATTATTTGCATAATGTTGCAGTACAGATAGTGAGATATTGACAATACTGGTTTTCCATGACATATAATCAAATTTCATTTTTCACATCCTCACCTGGACTGGAAAAATGAAACATAAAATAATATTGGGCAACAATTCAACTTTTCTTTGCTTAAGTCTTCATAAATCAACCTTTAGGCCTCTAGCTATGTTTTTGGCTAACACAGAAAAATGGTTAAGAAATGTCGTAGGAATGTTAACTATGATAGTCCATAAAAAACAATAATACTTTGTGAGTACCAGTGCCTTGTCTCTACCTGCTAAGGTCTTGTAAATTCATGATGCTAGCCTAAAGTTGGAATATTTATTAGGAAAGTTTAAAATGTAATAATGTATATCCCCTCACAATGATATTAGGCATAAAATTGATGCGGCGAGGGTAGCTCTTAATCTTAGCCTCACCACAAGGGTGGAAAAATTGGTTTGGTGGTCTAAACATAAATGGTATGGTTGACAAGCTGAATACCATGCTAGCCAGGAATTTGATCCCTCAAAATTGTACTGCAGCCCTCCCTAAACTGCGGCTCAAAAATGGCCAGATCTCCCAAAACCCTTGGTCGGTGGTCGCTGGATTTTTTGACTTTTACTCCACCCTATATGCCAAACCGGACGAGATGCGGACCGCTCAGGCTGACCGATTTTTTGATGATATACCCCTACCTAAGCTCCATGCTGCTCAACTAGGTTCAATCCTTGCAACTAGGTTGAACTGGTTCTTAGCTAGCTACAGTGCCTTGCGAAAGTATTCAGCCTCCTTGAACTTTGCGACCTGTTGCCACATTTCAGGCTTCAAACATAAAGACATAAAACTGTAATTTTTTGTGAAGAATCAACAACAAGTGGGGCACAATCATGAAGTGGAACGAAATTTATTGGATATTTCAAACTTTTTTAACAAATAAAAAACTGAAAAATTGGGCGTGAAAAATTATTCAGCCCCCTTAAGTTAATACTTTGTAGCGCCACCTTTTGCTGCGATTACAGCTGTAAGTCACTTGGGGTATGTCTCTATCAGTTTTGCACATCGAGAGACTGAAATTTTTGCCCATTCCTTCTTGCAAAACAGCTTGAGCTCAGTGAGGTTGGATGGAGAGCGTTTGTGAACAGCAGTTTTCAGTTATTTCCACAAATTCTCGATTGGATCCAGGTCTGGACTTTGACTTGGCCATTCTAACACCTGGATATGTTTATTTGTGAACCATTCCATTCAGTGGTGGGATTCAAAAATTTTAGTAACCAGTTCCGACTTTCAAGCATGGTTTAATATTTCAATGCACACAGACCAGCATGCCCCCTTTCAATGCACAGTGACCAGCGTGCCCCCCTTTCAATGCAGAATGACCAGCTTGCCCCCCTTTCAATGCAGAATGACCAGCTTGCCCCCTTTCAATGCAGATTGACAAGCGTGCCCCCCTTTCAATGCACAGTGACCAGCGTGCCCCCCTTTCAATGCAGAATGACCAGCGTGCCCCCTTTCAATGCACAGTGACCAGCGTGCCCCCTTTCAATGCACAGTGACCAGCGTGCCCCCTTTCAATGCACAGTGACCAGCGTGCCCCCCTTTCAATGCACAGAGATCAGCGTGCCCCCCTTTTAATGCACAGAGACCAGCGTGCCCCCTTTCAATTCAGAGACCAGCGTGCGGCGTGCCCCCTTCAATGCAGAGATCATCATTCGTGCCCCCTTCAACGCAGAGATCATCATTCGTGCCCCCTTTCAATGCAGTCTGCAGAGACCAGCGTGCTGCGTGCCCCCTTCAATGCAGAAATCATCGTGCCCCCTACAATGCAGAGTGAACAGCGTGCCAACTTGCCAAGCCCCCCAGACCAGTGCACTTGATTTACCTGTTGTAGCAGCGGTCCCCATGTCTCCTCGAGTCCTCTCCCACATCCCGTGTGACAATAGCAAATTTTAATTCGCTATTGTCACACAATGGGTGGGCTCCAGGCGCACTGCTCTACGTCCCGGGTCCACCCTTTCCTACTAGAGCCAAATAGGCAGGGAGTCGGGGACTGTCTGGGAGGCAGCGGCCTGGAGGAGAAGGGGTGACGTCACTGGTTGCTAGATGCTAAGCGGCTCTAGCCTAGCAACCAGTGCAGTGTGGGCTCCGGCCGCCTGCCTGCAGAGAGACAGCGCCGACAGAGAGCAGCAGAGCGGTCAGCGGATCAGGAGGACAGATGGTCAAACTCACAAGGTGGTTCTGCGAACTTGCAGAAATTTAGTAACCGGTTCTATGGAACCGGTGCAAACCAGCTGAATCCCACCACTGATTCCATTGTAGATTATGTTTTGAATCATTGTCTTGTTGGAAGACAAGTCTCCGTCCCAGTCTCAGGTCTTTTGCAGACTCCATCAGGTTTTCTTCCAGAATGGTCCTGTATTTGGCTCCATCCATCTTCCCATCAATTTTAACCATCTTCCCTGTCCCTGCTGAAGAAAAGCAGGCCCAAACCATGATGCTGCCACCACCATGTTTGACAGCGGGGATGGTGTGTTCAGGGTGATGAGCTGTGTTGCTTTTACGCCAAACATAACGTTTTGCATTGTTGCCAAAAAGTTTGATTTTGGTTTCATCTGACCAGAGCACCTTCTTCCACATGTTTGGTGTGTCTCCCAGGTGGCTTGTGGCAAACTTTAAACAACACTTTTTATGGATATCTTTAAGAAATGGCTTTTTCTTCTTGCCACTCTTCCATAAAGGCCAGATTTGTGCAGTATACGACTGATTGTTGTCCTATGGACAGAGTCTCCCACCTCAGCTGTAGATCTCTGCAGTTCATCCAGAGTGATCATGGGCCTCTTGGCTGCATCTCTGATCAGTCTTCTCCTTGTATGAGCTGAAAGTTTAGAGGGACGGCCAGGTCTTCGTAGATTTGCAGTGGTCTGATACTCCTTCCATTTCAATATTATCGCTTGCACAGTGCTCCTTGGGATGTTTAAAGCTTGGGAAATCTTTTTGTATCCAAATTCGGCTTTAAACTTCTCCACAACAGTATCTCGGACCTGCCTGGTGTGTTCCTTGTTCTTCATGATGCTCTCTGCGCTTTAAACGGACCTCTGAGACTATCACAGTACAGGTGCATTTATACAGAGACTTGATTACACACAGGTGGATTCTATTTATCATCATTAGTCATTTAGGTCAACATTGGATCATTCAGAGATCCTCACTGAACTTCTGGAGAGAGTTTGCTGCACTGAAAGTAAAGGGGCTGAATAATTTTGCACGCCCAATTTTTCAGTTTTTATTTGTTAACAAAGTTTGAAATATCCAAGAAATTTTGTTCCACTTCAACTTGTTGTTCCACTTCAACTTGTTGTTGATTCTTCACAAAAAATTACAGTTTTATATCTTTATGTTTGAAGCCTGAAATGTGGCAAAAGGTTGCAAAGTTCAAGGGGGCCGAATACCTCCGCAAGGCACTGTATATACAACCGGATCAGGCTGGGTTTGTCCCCAATAGACAGGCTTTGTGTCAGCAACAGGTGTGACCAGAAATGTGTGGACTGACACAGAGAACATTAGACATAATTAAGGTGTAAAGAATATAATTTATTTAAAAATAAGTGAATAACACAAATGTAAACGCACCTCCAGAAAACTATAACTGTGTAAATCCAATCAGATACCCAAACAATAGTGACACACAGCAAACAACTGCTCAAACCAAATATATACAAAACAGGATAAATGAATAGTAATAGTAACAGAGCCGGGGTCATACACGGGAGATCAAGCAGAGGGAGCTGGGAGCAAGACAGAACAGAGAGAGGGTTGCAGGAGACGGAGTAAGCAAACAGGAAGGAAGGAATCAGGCTGCAGGGTCAGGGTCAGGATCAGAGTCCAGGATCAGGATACAGGGACACAGGCATGCAGGTCAGGCGCACATGGAGACAATACCAAGGCAGTGAGAAGAAGCATACACAGGGTTTAAATATACTTCCTGCAACCAGCATCAGGTGATGACTGATTGCATAAGATGTTCGCTTCTGACTACTGAGAGACACCCGCTGGTGGACACTGGAACTGCAGCTTATGGATCTGGGAGCTACAGTGCCACCAGCAGGTGAGCTCTTTCCTGACAGTACCCCCCCTCTAAGGAGCGGCCTCAGGACGCTCCAAAAAACCCTAGCTAAACCAGTCCATAAAAGACAGTCATTTGCTGCACAAATCCAGAGCAAAAGTTCCTTGTAGGCTGAAGAAGTGCCGGGTTCCAAGCGAGATGCCCCATTGCCAAGATCCAACAATAGGCAAAGTGTCCCACCGCCTGGGTCAGGTGACTGACTGGGTATCCCACCGCTGAGGTCAAGCAACTGGCTGGGTGTCCTGCTGGCCAGATCCTCTGACATGTACAGAATTTGATACTTCAAGTCCCTCAGAACAGCAGGTACCCCATTGCTGGGGTCCCACGAGTTGCCTGCAGACTTAGCCATGGGGTCATGTGACAATACCAGAACTCTGACACAGAAGTGTCTCGCCATAACCAAGTAGCTTGCCTGGTTTCCAGGACTTACTCTGCACTTCAAAAGCCACCTAGGTATCTCTGAGGCACTGGTTACCTGACCCGGGTCCCCTAGTGCACCCAAAGCTGGGGCAAGCGCATCCGGATCATGGAGAGGCACAGATAGTACCCCTCCATTCCCCAGGAGCTTACCATGACCAGGGCCATGAAGGCAAATGCAGCTACTAGTTACCATGGGCATGTCCGGACCACCAGGCTTTGGAGCCATAGGAACAACACTCTGCCAGAGGGACTCAACCGAGGCAACCGACAAACGAATCTCAGGCCAAGCAGGTAACCCATATAAAGCATGCGAGGACTCAGAGCTTTCAAACCCATTAGCAGGTGAACACTTTGTTTTTGCATGACAGTCCAACCGAGCAGCTGGTATTGAGTCAGTAGAACCCGGCTGGGTGGTAAGTAGAAGAGAAGTAAGATCAGGCTGGTCAATGGTAAAAGGATCATCAGACGCATGCTGGACATCAAGCATGGGATCATCAGGCTGGACATCTGTCACCGGATCAGAGGCAGAAGAAGGCAGGTTGTCAGACAGCAGATCCCTAGGGGTAGACGTGTCATCGAGCAGCAGACCATCAGAGGCAGGCAGGTTGTTAGGGACAGGATGTCCAGAGACAGGCTGGGCATTGGGCACCTGCCCCTTTGGCTGGGCAACAGGGACCGAAACTTCAAGCTGGGCAACAGGGACCGAAACTTCAAGCTGGGCAACAGGGACCGGAACTTCAAGCTGGGCAGCAGGGACCGGAACTTCAAGCTGGGCAGCAGGGACCGGAACTTCAAGCTGGGCAGCGGGGACCGGAACTTCAAGCTGGGCAGCAGGGACCGGAACTTCAAGCTGGGCAGCAGGGACCGGAACTTCAAGCTGGGCAGCAGGGACCGGAACTTCAAGCTGGGCAGCAGGGACCGGAACTTCAGGCTGGGCAGCAGGGACCGGAACTTCAGGCTGGGCAGCAGGGACCGGAACTTCAGGCTGGGCAAAAGGGACCGGAACTTCAGGCTGGGCAAAAGGGACCGGAACTTCAGGCTGGGCAAAAGGGACCGGAACTTCAGCCTGGGCAAAAGGGACCGGAACTTCAGGCTGGGCAAAAGGGACCGGAACTTCAGGCTGGACAAAAGGGACCAGAACTTCAGGCTGGACAAAAGGGACCAGAACTTCAGGCTGGACAAAAGGGACCAGAACTTCAAGCTGGGCAAAAGGGACCGGAACTTCAGGCTGGGCAAAAGGGACCGGAACTTCAGGCTGGGCAAAAGGGACCGGAACTTCAGGCTGGGCAAAAGGGACCAGAACTTCAGGCTGGACAAAAGGGACCAGAACTTCAGGCTGGAGCAGTTCGGCTGGCGTGGAAGTAGGCTGGAGCAGATCGGCTGGCGTGGAAGCAAGCTGGAGCAGATCAGCTGGCATGGAAGCAAGCTGGAGCAGATCGGCTGGCGTGGAAGCAGGCTGGAGCAGATCGGCTGGCGTGGAAGCAGGCTGGAGCAGATCGGCTGGCGTGGATGCAGGCAGATCGGCTGGTGTGGATGCAGGCTGGAGCAGATCGGCTGGCGTGGATGCAGGCTGGAGCAGATCGGCTGGCGTGGATGCAGGCTGGAGCAGATCGGCTGGCGTGGAAGCAGGCAGATCCGCTGGCGTGGAAGCAGGCAGATCCGCTGGCGTGGATGCAGGATGGAGCAGATCCGCTGGCGTGGATGCAGGCAGATCGGCTAGTGTGGAAGCAAGCTGAAGCAGATCGGCTGGCGTGGAAGCAGGCTGGGGTAGATCCGCTGGCGTGGAAGCAGGCATGGATGCAGGCTGGAGCAGATCCGCTGGTGTGGATGCACAATTGGATAGTGGCAAGATTTTGCAAGTTGGGAAAAACTTTCGTTTCTTTTTGGGTTTTGCCACTGAGGTTCTGCATGTGAACACAGGGCTGTGAGTAGGGGGAGCAGCTGGTAGCAAAGAAAAGCTGGGGGGTTTTGAAAAAGAGGGAGCAGTAACTAAGGAGGATTTCTGAAGGATTGGTGCAGACAGTGGAGAAGAGGTAAGCTTCAAGGAGTTAAAGGCAGGGTAGGTGCAGCAAGTGGGAACAGGGTACTGACATATGGTTGGTAGAAGGGTAAACTGGGCTGCAACTGTGGTTGCTGTGGGTGATGGAGAGAGAGATGTTTGAGCAGGCAGGTGTCTAGCAGTAGGAAGGGGTTGTTGCAAACTGACTGAAGCTGAGTGCAATATATCTGACCATGCTTGTAATAATGGTTGAACAAGATTCAGTTTACACTCTGCCTGTCTGACAAGAGACTGCACTGCATTAATACAATCTACTAGCACCTGTTGGGAACATGCTGAATAGTGCTCAAAGAAATAAGAGGAGTCATCCTCCAATAACCATACCAGTGATTCTACCTGAGCCATACTAAAGGGGGGAGAAAAGTCATCACTTTCTTTAGGAATACTGGACAAAGCCAACTCTGCACAAACTTGAATCAATGGCTGAACATCATCAAACAGCATCCTGCCCTGATCAACTAGGGAATGAGCAAGACGAATGCATTCTAACAGCTGGTCCCTGGCCCACTCCTTTAATATCTGGCAGCAGTATTCCTTTTCCTCTGTCACCAGCAAAGAAAAGTAAATTACCTCCTCAAGATGCATCTTGCCACAAACAACAGAGCTAAGATGGCTTCTCTGTGCAGCCACTTCTGGTCAGGACTGTCCTTGGTATTCTGTCAGCAACAGGTGTGACCAGAAATGTGTGGACTGACACAGAGAACATTAGACATAATTAAGGTGTAAAGAATATAATTTATTTAAAAATAAGTGAATAACACAAATGTAAACGCACCTCCAGAAAACTATAACTGTGTAAATCCAATCAGATACCCAAACAATAGTGACACACAGCAAACAACTGCTCAAACCAAATATATACAAAACAGGATAAATGAATAGTAATAGTAACAGAGCCGGGGTCATACACGGGAGATCAAGCAGAGGGAGCTGGGAGCAAGACAGAACAGAGAGAGGGTTGCAGGAGACGGAGTAAGCAAACAGGAAGGAAGGAATCAGGCTGCAGGGTCAGGGTCAGGATCAGAGTCCAGGATCAGGATACAGGGACACAGGCATGCAGGTCAGGCGCACATGGAGACAATACCAAGGTAGTGAGAAGAAGCATACACAGGGTTTAAATATACTTCCTGCAACCAGCATCAGGTGATGACTGATTGCATAAGATGTTCGCTTCTGACTACTGAGAGACACCCGCTGGTGGACACTGGAACTGCAGCTTATGGATCTGGGAGCTACAGTGCCACCAGCAGGTGAGCTCTTTCCTGACACTTTGGATCAAACCAGAAGGATCATTGACGTGATTTCGGCGCTCAATTCCGATTGGGATGTCGGTGGGTCCAGGAAGGGGATGTTGCTCTCCCTGGATGTCCATAAAGCATTCGACTCTATCTCGTGGGACTTTCTATATGTGGTGGAACGGTACGGTTTTGGCCCCCGATTCATGTCCCTTAAAATGCTTTATGATAGCCCCACCGCTTCAGTCATGGTCAGAGGTCACCAATCCACCCCTCTGCAGATACACAGGGGTAACCGGCAGGGTTGCCCCCTTTCACCGTTACTTTTTGTTCTGGCGCTTTCTCAGATCTCGGGACTCACGGTCAATCATGCAAAATCTCAGGCCTTGAACATATTGTTGGACCATTGCACAGTGGAAACCTTATGGCGCACTTTTTCTTTTCAGTGGCAGACTCATACCCTTCCCTATTTGGGAATCCACCTGACCTCCTCTTTGCGCACTTTATATTCCTGTAACTATCCGCCATTGCTTAGAAAACTTTCAGAGGATCTGCTTAAATGGCAGCTCAGACCCCCGTCATGGTTTGGCAGAATACACTCCCTTAAAATGATTTTATATTTGTTTTGTACCCTTCCCATACAGCTTCATAGATCTGATTTTGTTTCCTTTCAGAAAAAAATGCTTTCCTTTATCTGGGGGACCAAGAAACCGAAGGTGAATAAAGGCCCACTTCATGCCCCTCGGGGGCGAGGTGGACTGGGGGTTCCGGACCTCTTCAAATATTATCTTTCTCCCTGGGGCTGTGGAATAGGCTTTCAAGGGCCTTCCGATTTGGGTCTCCTCATAAACCACTGGCCCCTCTGTTCAGAAACCCTGACTTCGCCCTGGGCCTGGAGCCCTGGGCGTTCTCATGGTGGACGAATAAAAGTTTACTACGCATTGCTGATGTCTGTGACCATAAGGGTTTGTACAACAAACGGACTTTGATGGAAACATTTCAAATGCCTGTGTCTGAATGCTACCGATACTCCCAAATTGCACGTTATGCCAATACTTTGAAATGCGAATCTGACCTAGTTTGTAGAACTCACATGGAGTTTCTGTGTGAAAAATTTGATAAAGTAAGGGGTCACATCTCAGAAATTATGCTATTTTGACGTCTTCAGATTCTCATAAGTTAAGTTATATGGGGGCCTGGGAAGGGGACCTGCAAGAGTCATTAGACCTGGAGGATTGGCACAAGTTGGCTGCCACTGCTTCCAGATCTCTGATTAACACCTCTATAATTGAGGCTAACTACAAGGTTCTCTTGCAGTGGTATATGGTCCCCACTAGGTTGGCGACGTATGTTCCGGGGGCTTATCCGTTTTGTTTCAGAGGCTGCGGTCAGCAGGGCACGGCCTTCCATGTGTGGTGGACGTGCCCCAAGGTGAGGCGATATTGGATACGAGTATATGACTTTATTTATTCCCTGAATCTGCAGAAGTCCCCGCGACATGCGCTGCTGGGAGAAACAGTGACTGATGCCCCAAGGGGGCTAAATTGCTATTCAGATTTATATTTGTGGCGGCCAGGATCGTCATTGCGTGGTCTTGGAGATCGGCCACCATACCCTTTGAACTGCTCAGAGCTAAACTTTCCTGGTTGATGATTAATGAGCGTTTATCTGCTATTCTTAATGATAAAGTACGACTGTTTGAGAAGACCTGGAGGATTGGGATATTTGGAGGGGGAGCCCCGGGCCGAACTGGGTTGACCTCCTCAGGGTTGTCCCGGCCTTCGGGGGTTAGGGTGTGTTCTCGCACCCGACCTGCGTTGGTATCGGGTATTAACTATTCCTTATTCTGTGCTGGGGTGTTTTTTTTTTCTTTTCTCTTTCTCTTTCTCTCTCTTACTTCTTTTCTTCCTTCTCTCGCTTTGCTGTCTCTTTCCCTGTGCTGTCCAAATCTCTTGGTTGGCCCTGCCCCCTCTTTCATTTGTGAGGTCCCCTGGTTCTATTGGACCCCACTAGTGGTGAATCTCCATGTTCTGTGGAGAAGGGTTATAAGCAAGGGCTTTTTTCGTGTGGCTTATGATCGTTTGTTATGACTGTATTTCACATTATTTGGGTATAACCCTTCCTTGTATGCTTTCCTGCAAGCGATAGGTTTTTGTCGCAATTTGACTCTCCCATTCTTCTTTCCTTTTTCAGATTTATGTTGCATGTCTGTTGGCTTTGTTGTTACGTGATTGAAACAGAAAAAAAAACTGTATGGCAGCCCCAGCTGCCAGGTACCACAAGGTGCATGCTATCAACTTTATTTGGCAGAACAGCTCATCTCTGATCTGGTTATAATTGACTTGGTTTGTGTTTCCCTGACTTAATGGGAAAGCTGCTATTCCTCTGTACAATAGGATGGCCAGTGGGTGGAATGGACATCAGAATTGGGCTGTGGGGATAGGAGATGTTTGAGCTTGTCAGGAATGATCCTCAAATCTTCACGTTTTCAAATATGCTCTTAAAATAAATTTCTTTAAGGATGCCTACTAAAACTTGTAAACATTAATTAAAGTTGTATGTATAGCCTAAATATTTTTTCCATTTTTTGGTAGAATAGGAAGGACTACAACCTCTATGAAGATTATAGATATCTGTATCCCTGGTGGAAAGATTTGCCTACTGTATTTTTTTCAAGTGATCAATGTCACCAAGACAAACAGTGATGGGAACAAGAAGGATAAGTAAGGATACATCTTCCAATTGGATCACTTATTATGATGGTTGTCTAAGAGGGAAACTCCATTTATTATGTACAGGTTTTCTTTTACTTTTTGTTGTGTTGCTGAGACAGTAAGTAAAGGGAAATTTCAAGATAATGGCAGAAAAAATAAACTCACAGGTGTTTTATGTCTTCAAAACTAAAAAAAAATGTAAAAATAAAAAATAAAAAGCTTTGGCTATACACTTAAAATATAACTGAAGGGGGGGGGGGTGGCGCCGAGCTCTGTGATGGCCGGTTAGGTACAGAGCTCCGCCGGACCGCCGGGACAAAACGCCGCAAAGAGGGCACCCAGACACACAAAATCCTTGGACAACGGTGAGGAGACCCCCGACACCTCCCGGAATGCCTCAGAGGTGAAAGGGGGGACAAACTCAGCCCCACAAGCTGCCTACCTTTCACACAGCGGCCCCTCAGCGCCAGTCTCAAAATGGCGGCAGCCCGCAAATACAGGGCTATGACGAGGCCTACCCACAAGCAGCTCCCCCTGGGGTTAACAAACCCCCTGGACCACAAACTGATGATAGCCCATCCTCGGGAACCAATACTCCGTCCACCCGGAGCCCCGCAAGGTCCCGCAAATGAACGGACTCTAATGAAGGAGGTACCTGGAACCGGGACATGGAGGTTAGTGAGGCCTTACCTCAGCAACAGCAGATGGCCATTACTATAGACCCGATAGCTGGGTTCCCCACTACAGGCCGACCGGTCTCGGACATAGTCCTTAAAGACATGTTAATGTCCCTGAGAGACTCAATTCACAATGACCTTATAGCTTCAGTCACACGCTGTCGCAGAGAAGTTTATGAGTTGGGAGATAGGGTGGACCAGATTGAACAGGCCATGGGCGAATACTCCACCTCATATAATACCTTAGCTGATGCCCATAGCACCCAGACAGAGGATATCCTTTGGATTAAAGACAAGTTGGCGGATCTTGAAGATCGCTCACGCAGAAACAATTTAAAACTCATAAGAGTTCCTGAGACGGTTCTACAAACTCAACTTCCTCAGTATGTTCACGATATGTTCTGTGCAATTGCCCCTTCACTAACGGAATCAGAACTTACTGTAGATAGAGTACACAGGATCCCCAAACCCTCCTTCCTGGCCGAGGATATCCCCAGAGACATTTTCCTGTGTTCTCATTACTATACATCTAAGGAAACAATTCTGGAACAGTTTCGCAAGCTAGACCAGCGACCCCCGGCCTACGCTTCAATACAGAAGCTACCGGACCTCTCCTGACACACCCTTCAAAGTAGACAAAACTTGGCCACTATTACCAAGGCCCTACGGAATCATCAAATTCCCCACAAGTAGAAATACCCGGCAACCTTGTCCATTACTCATAATGGTGTAACAGTATCTATCTCCACACTTGAGGAAGGGATTTCCCTCCTACGTCAATGGGACATAGTACCTGAATCCTCTCCACCTCCAAGTCATCGTCCACAACACCAATGAAGTCCATCACAGTACGACTGGCAAGTGGTGACTAGTAGACGTCCTCCTCATAGAATGAGACATGAAGCTGGTCCCTCAACTACCTCTCAATCCTCTATATGATCTCAGCGGTCATCAGTGGTTTCTCCACTATACCCCTTGTATTTAAGGGCATTCTTTATGTCCCCGGTACTGTTTATGGTTCCTCTTTTTACTTTTTGCTTTTTTGTTATGTTTTGGCTCTTGTTTTTGCCACAGGATACTCTACAACGAAGTTCATGGAAATCTTCTGGACGCCATTCCCCTACTGCAGATTGCTCTATTTTTTTTTTTTTTTAAATCAGATAATTTTTTATTAGAAAAACTTTACATTACAAACAACAGAAAGAACAAAAAGAGAAAGACACATCCAATACAGCGAAACCCATCCGGGTATTAATAGCACGTAATGGTAATCAGTAATTGACACTGGATTAGCTATATGCATAAGTTCCCAATTCCAGAAAAAACAAGGATAAACGGGACAATAATTCACCACTAAATCAGGGATCCCCCTAGGTTCAAGGAGAACGTACCAGTGCACTTAGTAATGTCAAGACTCGAATCTATGACCAGTGGAGCGTCCTTGAAGTCGGTCTCGCCATAACGGAAGAGGAGACCATACAGAAAAAGAGAAAGAAGAAGAAAGAAAAGAAAGACAGAAACATAGAAGCAGACAAAGATGAAGTAGATAGCAGTTTGGTGGTGCAATCTCCATGCATAATGGGGGGACAGCAGGGACCCCTCCCCCCCCCCTCACTGACAGCCTCACCTTCCCTCCAGGTAGAAATGGGTGTATAATCTGGCTCTCCCTCACCCACTACATGACTATCCAGGCCCAATCCAAAACAAGTAATGAGGTCAGTGTCAGACTTAAAGGACTGAATGAGCAACCCCCCCCAGGAATCTATTAGTGACCAGGTGTGGAGGAGCCAGGCCTGGCACATCCAACCATGGTCCCCAAATGCGCTCAAACTTCATGGGGCTCCCCCTATGCAAATAGGTCAAGTGTTCCCTGGCTAACAGAGATTTAACCTCCTCCGTCCACTCCGCATGAGTGGGAGCATGGGAGATCCACTTCCTTGCTATCAACTTGCGGGCAATAAATAGAGTTCTATGGACCGCCTCGAACACCCCTGGGGTATACAATTCCTCGTCCAACCAGCCCAGGATCCAAAGTTTAGGGTCCTGAGGGAGCTTCAGCCCCCATATAGTGTTAATGGAGCGAAGTACTTCAGTCCAGTAACGGTGTAATTTCGGACATCTCCAAAGCATGTGTAGTAGTGTTCCCTCATGGATTTTGCAGCGGGGACAGAACGGAGAATCCCTCCTGCCCCAGCCATGCAGTCGCTGCAGAGTCCGATATGTACGATGCAATATGAACAATTGTGTGAGGCGCTGAGAGGCCGACAGGGACACTTTGAGCACATTGTCAAGTATACCCGTCCACTCCTCCGATGTCAGCGGCCCCAGTTCGTCCGCCCAGACCGATCTGCACCTATATGTCATGGCCCTCGACACCTGTTCCATAAAGGAGGCGTATAAGGAGGAAATTTGCCCCTTCTTCACCGTAGAATTTACCAGGCTAAGGAGTATAACCGGATTGCAGAGGCCCCATTGGGAGTCCCTGATCTGTGCCGCAATGGCATGCCGTAATTGTAAGTATTGGTAAAATAAGGTGTTAGGCAGCCCAAATTCCGCCCGAATGGTTTGAAAGTCTTTTAGAGCGTTCCCCCTGTACAATTGCGATACGAATCGGATGCCATATCTAGCCCACTGTAGGGTATCCCGGAGTCTATCTAGCTCAGGGTAGTTGGTGTTGCGTAGTATGCGAGAGAACCTGGAGAACCCCCTGTAGGCAAAGTGATCCCGAGCCCTGCGCCATACCTTATCAATCAAAAGCAGAGTCGGATGCTGAGGAAACGTACCCAGCTCCCCACTCTCCAAAGACTCCACCAGTGACTCCCCCACCAGACAATTTACAATTATCCGGCGGACCGGATCGTCTCCATCGACCTGTGACCAGCCCGTGAGATGCTGTAATTGGGAAGCTAAAAAATAGTAAAATGAGTTGGGAACCGCTAGACCCCCACTATCCTTACTCTCCTGTAGCGTCTCCAAACGGATCCGAGGGGACTGCTTCTTCCATATAAGCGCCCGGTAAATAGTGTTAAACTGTTTGAAAATGTGAATCGGAATCCATACTGGGGCATTATGTAGAACATACAACAGTTGTGGGTTCCAAATCATTTTGATAAGATTGCACCTACCAACCACCGACAACGGCAATCTGACCCAGCTGGACAATTTCTCCTTGAACCTCCCTAGTAATGGGGTCACATTAAGGTTAACATACTTCCGCAAATCAGGATGCACAATAATACCTAGGTACCGAAATTCAGTCACCACCTGAACCTGAGACGCCAGGGGCGGAAGAGCAGCCCCCAACGGGTCCAGCGGCAGCAGTACTGACTTGTCCCAATTAATTCGGAAGCCCGAGAAGGATCCAAACTTAGTTATCAGAGTCATTAGTTCTACTAAAGAGCCCGAGGTATCACCCAGAAACAACAAAGCATCATCCGCATACAATGCAATTTTTTCCTCCCCCTCCCCCCTCCTGAACCCGCGGATGGCCGGGTTGGCCCTGACAGCTGCTGCCAGAGGCTCCACGGCCAGGGCAAACAGCAAGGGCGACAATGGGCAGCCCTGCCGTGTGCCCCTGTGCAGTGGGAACACAGGTGACAGCATATTATTGACCCTCACACGTGCCATAGGTGCATTATACAGTAATTTAATCCACTCAATAAACTGAGGCCCAAACCCCAGTCGCTCCAGTACAACCCAGAGATACTGCCACTCAACGCTATCAAAGACCTTAGCCGCATCGAGTGACAGTATGGCCCTGTTCCCACAGTTATCCGGAGGAATCTGCATGTTCAGGTACAGCCTGCGTATATTAGTTGCCGTGGAGCGCCCTGGGATAAACCCGGATTGGTCCCCGTGTACAATGTTAGGGATTACCTTAGACAGGCGGTTGGCCAGCACCTTTGCAAAGAGTTTGAGATCGGTTGTGAGGAGGGAGATAGGTCTGTACGAATCAGGGCGGGTCGGATCCTTCCCGGGCTTCAATAACACAACCACCACTGCCTCATACATAGAGGGGGGAAGCGATCCCACCTCCGAGGAGGATTCGAGAGTGTGCAGGAGTTCCGGCAGCAGCACTCCACTAAAGGCCTTATACAACTCAATAGGGAGTCCGTCTGCGCCCGGTGCCCTCGAATTAGGATAACCCGCCAAGGCCTCCTGGAGTTCCTCCAACTTAATGGGTGAATCCAGGGAAGCCCTATCTGCTGCTGGCAAGCTGCGGCAACTGGAGGTCGTAGGACACCTGGGTCGTAGGACACCTGGGAAGCATAGAGATCCCTAAAGAACGTATTGAAGCCCTGCAGAATAGATGGAGTATCAGAAACCACCTCCCCTGAGGGGAGCGTCAACCTATGGATTATCGGGGGAGGCATCTGTGCCCGCGATATGGTTGCAAGCATATGCCCAGTTTTTTCCCCTTCTTCAAAGTAAGCCTGTGACATGAAAAAACGTTTGTGATCAGCCTGTTGTTGCTGGATAGAGCGGAAAAATCTCTGCGCCTCCAGCCAGCAATCCTGATTCTCCGTTGTGGGAGACGCCAGGAAGGCACTCTCTGCCTGGAGCACCGCTGCACTGGCGTCCCGGGCCCATTGCCTACTCCGAGATTTAACAGTTGAAATTTCCTTGATACAAATACTTCTAACGAAGGCCTTCATGGCATCCCAAACCATTCCCGGAGCTGCGGAGTGTCTGTTATCGGTAAAGAAATTAGCAAGCTGAGTGGCAATTTGGGCACGGTCAGGAAAGAGTGAAAGCCAGAAGGGGTTCAGCTTCCACTGCCTAGGCAAACTGGGTCCCGGCAACCCGAGACTCACCAACATCGGGGAGTGATCAGAGAGGCCACGCGCCAGATAGGTGACCTCGGGTGCATAAGAGAACAGCAGATCAGAGCCTAGGGCCAGGTCTATACGGGATAATGTGGAGTGTGACAAGGAGTGACAAGAGAAGCCTGCCTCCAAGGGGTGCTTGCTGCGCCAAATATCCAGTAGCCCCAACTCCCCCAGAAACCTAGCAAAGGGAGTGGGAGTCCTGGACCCTCCGGGGCAGACCGGTTTAAGGGTATCAAGGGTCGGATCGAGAATGTTATTAAAATCCCCCATAGCCAACACCGGGAGTTGGGGGTGAGCACCTAGGAACCGGGACAGACACTCCAGCACCTCAAACGCAAATGGGGGAGGAACATATATATTAGCAATAACACATTTAAGAGTATCCCACACCTCCACAAGAAAAAATAAATCTCCCCTGAGGGTCAATCATGGAGGCAAGAGTCTCAAATCTTGTCGAAGCTGATACTAAAATGGACACCCCTCTAGAGTACTGGGTATGAAAGGAGTGAAATTGCACCGGGAATTTAGAGGTACGGACACAACCTACAGAGTCAATAGTCAGGTGAGTTTCTTGGAGGCAGACAATAGCGGGGCTATGGTGTGACAAAGAAGTCCATATAGCAGTACGCTTGCGAGGGTCCCCCAAGCCACGGACGTTCCAGGATATCAGAGTACCACATGTGCTAGCCATGATGGGTGTTTATCATCGAAGAAGCTGCTTGCCATCCACAAGCAAGCCAGGGGAAAAGCCACCAATAAGGTAATCCGGTGAGGTGTAGTGACACTGTCTCAAGGAGGGTAACCAGAGGCTCGGGTGAGTCAAGCACAGCATTTCCGAGCAGCACAAGTCGTGAGAATGCACCATAGTAGAAAAAAAGTGAAGATAGGAACAATAAACGAGAAGCGAACAAAGTACAAATGATGAGAGGACACACAGTAGACGGGGAGACCGGAAGGCGACTCCCATCCAATCCCCGCAGGGAAACATCTGGTGGCCCGTAGGGCTCAAGGGGGTAAAGTGAAGAGGGCCCGAGCTCGTATAGTCTAGAATCGTAGGCCATTCCGAACAACGCTGCAGTTAGAACGGCAAACTGGAAAAGTAAACTGTTGCAAACAAAAGGGAGACCGTTCAGCTCCAAACAGGGTAAGTAGTGACCCACAGGCAAGGTAGAGAGGCTCACACAGCTGTGTGTCCTCAGGCCGCAGCCTCCCGCAGCTGGCGTTCATGGCGATCCAGCCAGTTAACCGCCGTGGTGGGATTTTCAAAGAAATGGACAGCACCGTTCGCCACTACTCGCAACTTGGCTGGGTATAACATGGAGTATACCAATGGTATGGCACGCATACGCTTTTCAACTTCAGTGAATCTTGCGCGTTGCCTTTGGAGTGCCGCAGAAAAATCAGGGTATATAGAAATCCGGGATCCTTGAATTTCCATATGGGGTTGTTGTCTGGCTAGTCTCAGGATAGTGTCTCTGTCTTTGTAGTGCAGAAGTTTCAGTAAAAATGGGCGATCAGGAGCTCCTGGTGGCGGAGCCCTGAACGGCACCCTATGCGCTCTCTCCACAGAAAAGAAAGGAGAAAGGCTGTCTTTCCCAAAGGTTGTCAGTAGCCATTGCTCAATAAACTCCACTGGCGTCTTGCCCTCCGCCTTCTCTGGTATGCCCACCAAACGTAGGTTACTGCGGCGCAGCCGGTTCTCCATGTCCTCCAGCCTGGCCACCGCCTCAGAGACCCCCGAGGAGTTCACTCTAACATCATGTATAAGGGGTTGCAATTCATCCTCCACCACACTAACTCTGCCCTCCAAGGCAGTGGCCCGCTCCCTGATCTTTTGCATATCCTGCCGCATATGTAACAGTCCCTCCTTCATGCTTTTTACCTCCACTGTCAGGTCAGCAAGGGATGCACCATAGGTATGCACCGCTGTCAGCACATCCTGAATGGTAGGGGCAGGAGGTTCAGAGCCCCCAGGAGTGTCTTCCTCCCTCCGGAGCCCCGTGGGAGTACTCACTGTGTCCTCTGGGGAGGCCATGACTGCATCTTCCCGCCTGGGAGAGGAGGACTGCTGCGCCGGAGAGCGGCCGGTCTGCTTGTCTGGCGAGGCTGCGATCGGCCTGGACTGCGCTCTCTGTGAGGCCGGTACATGGGCAAACTGCTCCAGCCTCGAGAGCGCCGCAGGCACCTTGTCCTTTCCTGCCCGCTGCGGCAGCATGGCGCCGCCATGTTGGGTCTGTTTGGGCGCCGGCTGACTGCTCTCCTTCTGCCTGGTCATGTTCACCGATGCGGTCCGGGACGCTGCAGATGGTACCGCGGCCAGGCAGGCATGTTTGCGGAGCACTCGGGCGATGTTGACGGTGAGCAAGGGTCCAATATCAGGATAATGCAGACTCAGGATGCCGGAGCCGAAGAGAAGCACGTCCGTCTACATGAGCCGGTAAGCCACGCCCCCTCAGATTGCTCTATAATGACAAGTCACCTGTCGATCCAATACACAAGATGGGGCTCCTCCACATTTCTTTCCTATGGGTCACGTAAGTTTGGTTCAGGCACTGCATACTCTTATTATCCACCAATGTCATGACTATCTCATGCCTTTCAATTAATGTTAAAGGATTAAATCATCCTGCCAAGTGCCACACAATGTGGCAAGAAGCCCTTACCCACAAGGTAGACATCTTGTGCGCCCAAGAGACTCACTTTGAAATCTCTAAAAGCCCAAGTGTTCAAACCCTAATTTCCCTCACGTCTTCCTTTCTTGTGCAAGTAACAAAATTAAGGGAGTCTTGATCGCAGTGAGAGATACAGTCAGCTTCCACCTCATAAAATTCTATTCTAGATGACAATGGAAGATTCATCATATTAACATGCGACATCAACTCCAACCCTTATACTGTTGTGTCCCTATATGCTCCTAAGGTATACCAGCTAGGATTCTTAAAAAAACTTCTCAAAAAAGTTCAAAGAGTTAGATATGGAAGAGTCCTCATTTGTGGAGACTTTAATGCAGTGTCTGACCCACTTTTGGATACCTCTAGGGGTTCTCCCAAGGGATGTCAAGAGCTTAGCGGCTTACTCCGCAGAGAAGATCTTTTTGATGTTTGGCGTTGCCAACATTCCAATGAAAGGGACTACACATACCACTCCCCTAGACACAATTCCTACTCCCGAATTAACCTGTTCCTCACAGATAAATGGTTACTCCAAAAAATATTAGAGTCGCATATCCTTGATATTTCATGGTCCGACCACGCTCCAATTTTGATCACAATATCTGAAGGGACAGGGTCGCAGGTCTCTAATCCGGTCTGGCGTTGTAATCTCAAGCTATTGCAAGATCCAGACTGTGCTAAAATCATATCCGCTAATCTTTCAGAATTTTTTCATTTCAATATCTCCTCTACTTCTGATGCTCTCATACTATGGAATGCTCATAAGGCGTATATTAGAGGGATATTGATACAACAAGGGGCCAGACTGAAGAAACGCTATGACTCCCAGCTTGACTCACTTTTAGGAGACATTCACACCATAGAGCAACAAAATAAATCATCTCCATCCATCGAGCGATCACACGCGCTGCAAAAACTCAGGGAGGAACTCCGACTTCACCTGATACAGAGGTATGATTGGCATCTTAGACGGCTGAAACTCCAAACATACGCTAATGCCAATAGAGCTGGTAAATACTTGGCTAATCGCCTAAAATCTGCCAGAACGAAAAATAAAATAGCATATCTTATCCACCCTTCCTCCAGACATAAAATTCTCAACCCCCAGGATATTGCGGATCATTTTGCCGATTATTATGGTACCTTGTACAACTTAAAAATGATAACACTATAGCTCAACCTACTGAATCTCAAATTTCTGATTTCCTGAATAATGTCAATCTTCCATCCCTAACAGAATCTCAGTTACAGTCACTGAATGCCCCTATTTCAGATCAGGATATACACAGAGTCATATCGTCTCTTCCACAGGGCAAGTCCCCTGGCCCCGATGGATTGCCTAACGAGTATTATAAGACCTTTTCTACACTTCTTGTTCCTCATTTATATCCTGTGTTCGATCGAGCGGTTGCCTCCTCTACTTTTCCCAAAGAAATGCTGCAAGCATATGTGGTCACTGTTCCCAAACCAGGGAAAGACCCAATCACATCGGCTAATTTTCGCCCCATATCACTCCTCAATTCGGACATTAAAATTTATGCAAAAATACTTGCTCTTAGATTTCAGACATTATGCCGTTCTTGATCAAAAAGGATCAACAGGGTTTTGTTAAGGGGAGGCAGCCCTCGGATGCGACTCGACAAATTCTGAATGTAATCCATTGCGCAGAGGTCCACCGAACGCCTTCTCTGCTGTTATTCCTTGACGCAGAGAAGGCTTTCAACAGAGTGGAATGGCGCTACATGGTTATGGTTTTATCTCGTTTTGGGTTTCGAGGGGGGATTGAATCTGCTATGAAGGCCCTTTATTCTTGCCCATCTGCCAGGGTGTATACATCGGGTCTCCTATCCAAGCCTTTTCAAATCTCCAATAGAACCCGTCAAGGGTGTCCACTCTCACCAACTATCTGCAATCTCAAGATTGAGCCCCTTGCTGAATCTATACGTCAACACCCCCCTGTATCTGGGTTTCAGGTTGGGGATGAGAACCATGTGATCAGCCTTTTCGCTGATGATGTGATCCTCCTTCTAACTGAACCAAAAAAACCTCTGCCTGCAGTGTCCAGCATATTAAATACCTTTAGTTCTATATCTTATTATAAAATCAACCACTCTAAATCTCTTATCCTTGACCTGGGAATAAATCCACAGGATAGGTTCAAACTCCAGACAACTTACCCATTTACGTGGGCGAAAGTTGGTATTCCATATTTAGGGATTATATTATGTAACTCCACAACTGCGTCTTATGGCTCGCACCAATTACGAACCCCTAATAAGCAACATACAAACACAATTGAACAACATGACTAAGGCTAATATTTCTTGGGTGGGCAGAATGGCGGCATACAAAATGTCTATTCTCCTGCAAATATTGTACTATTTTAGGGTTCTTCCCCTTCCTATCCCCAAAAAGTATATCACAGCTACAACAAAATCACTATCTCAGTTTATCTGGTTTCACAAAAAACCTAGGTGCGCAAGGAAAACCCTTATCATGCATAAAAAAGTAGGAGGCATGGGACTTCCCGACCTTAACGATTACAGACTAGCGGCAATTCTAGACCAGTTAAGTCATTGGTTTCAAACAACCGACAGACCTCGCTAGGTGAATATGGAGATGACACTATCTGGGACTCCAGATCTTGTGTCTATTCTTTATTTGGACAGTTTGAATCCTGGATGTTTTTCTTCTCTTTCTCCACCCATGGAAGCATCCATACTAGCCTAGCGCCACCTCATGGTAAACGCAATAAAAGAATCCCCTGTTGCTATTCCACCTATTCCTATACAATCCCTGGCGACTAGAATACCTTTTCTATACACCAAACCCTTACTCCGTTACAATATTACACAGGTGCAAGACTTTTACCTGGAAGGAGTTCCTTGTAAATGGTCGGATATACAAAAGCGATTCTCGCTCCCTCCAAAGCTCCACTTCCTTGCTTCCGTATATCCCAATACCTGTCAAAATTCCCCTTACCTTCTCTATAAATCTTCCCTACAGTGTGGGCCTTCCTAACAGCACCAATACACCGTAAGGGAGGAATTTCCCTTATTTATAATACTTTCCAACAAAAATCCAAATTTCAGCAGTCCTTAGCTATCCAGAAATGGAACAGAGACATAGACACCTCGTACTCACTGGCAGATTGGCAATGGGCTATCCAAGCAAACTGAATATGTGTGGTGAGTCCTGCGCTGTCTGGGGAATGTGCTATTCAAAGGGGTAAAGTGTTAATCCCAGATGCTGCTAGTACCAGAACTGGTAACCATACAGTGTCAGAATCATACAAAGGTGGGGGGTACTGCGCTTCTGGGTTAGTTGTACGTGAACTGTGCTCAGTATAAGTGCCTGTCACTGTAAATGGGGTGGACTAAAACATGTATAGGCAGTTTACACAAATAGGTGCTATATACATTAAGTGAAAAATGGTCTGTACTCCAAATCCATATAAACAGATAATATCAAAGTGCTAAAATACTGACAAGGCAATCTAGAAGAAATATAAATAAATTAATAAGAGAATATAAAAAACACCGCTTATAGTGCTGACAATGCAATAGTGACAGGTAAAGTGCTTAGGTGCATACACAGATGTGTAAAAATAAAATATAAGCAAATTAGATTACAGGGTAAACTTTTGTCCTTCATCTGGGGGAATAAGAGACCCAGGGTGAACAGGAGAACGCTCTTGACCCCTAGAAACAGGGGTGGCTTGGGAGTGCCGGATCTGATGAAGTATTACTATGCGGCGCAATTGGCCCAATTGGCTAAATTCCACTCTGGGGGCCCCCATCCTATCTGGATGCAGCTGGAGGCACACTCTGTCCCGGGTAAATTGATATCTCATTTATTGTGGCTGCCGCCCAGAGAGCGCCCCCCTGTATTGTGCCCGGCACTTTCCCACTCGTTGGCCGTCTGGGACAGATTGTCCAAAGCACATAAGTTCAAATCGCTCCACACTCCCCTAGCACCTGTTCTCAACAACAGCGGGTTCCCCCCGGGTCTCTCTCCCAGCTCCTTCCAATGGTGGACAAATAAGGGGCTTCTAAGGATAGCGGATCTCTGCGACCACAGGGGCATTCTAACGAAACAGGCATTGATTGAGAAGTATGCTTTACCATCATCTGAATTTTATCGTTTTAACCAAATCGTACACTTTTTAGGTACTTTGTCTCAGGTTTCTGACTTAACTACTATGACTCCCATGGAATTTCTTTGCCAGAACTATGACAAGCTTTGCGGCTATATCTCCATACTCTACAATATATTGTCTGACTCTTCTGTGAAGCTGCCATACATGGTTCAGTGGGAGGCCGACCTGCAGGAGGGCATTGAGCTGGTCGACTGGCGAAATATGGCTCAAGCCGCCTCCAAATCATTGATCAATACCTCCATCATTGAAGCGAACTACTAAGTATTGTTGCGCTGGTATATGGTGCCGGCGAGAATCTCGAAGTTTGTACCTGGCGCATCTTCTCTGTGTTTCAGTGGCTGCCGTCAGGAAGGAACTATGTTCCATATCTGGTGGCAATGCCCTAAGGCGCGCCGTTATTGGATTAGGGTGTATAACTTTATATACACACTTACGCAAGTGAACCTGCCTAAATCCCCTCAGCAAGCTTTGCTGGGATTGAAGGTGGATGCTGCCGCGGGGGCACAGAGAAGGCTTATTTCGTTTATTTTCACGGCTGCCAAGGTAACGCTAGCACGATCCTGGAGATCTCCAGTTCTGCCGTTCGACCAGCTCCGCCATAAACTTACATGGATAATGCTCAATAAACGTATGTCGGCCATGTTAAATGATAAAATTAAGCAGTTTGATAAGGTGTGGGAGCCATGGCTCCGTTATCTTACCGGAATTAGTTAATGGAGTCCGGGGCATCGGGAGTCCGGGGACGGGGGGGGGGGGGTGCTGGGCGGGGTCCTGCTAAATTTTCTTTCTATTACCTTCTTTCTTTCTTCTCTCTTGCTATTCCTTCTTTCTTATTCCTATCTCTTTAGCCTTACAGGCATGTACCGTTAGCTCAGTTACACCTTCCAAGTTATATGGGCAGCACTGGGGTCAGATTGTGGCAGTGGGCTGAATGACCTGTATTGTTTTTTGTGTTTTTTTTTATCTGCTGCATTGGGTGGTTCGTGATCCCGATGCCGGTCCTGCTTGGGTATTGTCAGGTACCCGGTTACACTACGTACCCATATGTCAATTTTTCACGATGTATGGCATATGTTATGCTAAGACTGCCTATACTACCAGAACTTTCTTCTTCAACATTTATGCATTGTAATTGTAGTAGGATACTTGAAGCTATTATGCTTATGTTGACGGTACTCTTTTCTGTACCTTTGAAATTTCTGTTTGTCAATTTCTCATGAAAACCTTTAATAAAAATTATTGATAAAAAAAAAAATATAAACAAATTAGAGTGTCCTCTGTGCTCCACAATAATGCAACAATATGGGTGAAAAACAGTCCAAAAACAATGATATAAGTGTTCAAGTAGGGGGGATTCTGCAGGTGATACTCCTTCACCTAACACCATGCTTAAGGTGGTGGGGTGCTTCTCCTAAACCCCTCTAAGTGTCCTAGCCGCTCACCTCAAGGTCTAAGGATAAAGGCCTTATATATTATCCAGGGGGCTCCTCTCCAATCCTGCTCCATATCCCACTAGGGCCTGATGTCTGGGCTGCTGCGGGTGGGCTGGCTCCCTAATCCCTCTCCAGGTTCCCAGCGGTCCCAATGGATCTCAAAACAGAGGCTCGAAATAGTGCAAGTATGTCATGGAAATAGGGTGCTTATATTTATAAATAGGGTGATCCATATTTTATTTTTACACATCTGTGTATGCACCTAAGCACTTTACCTGTCACTATTGCATTGTCAGCACTATAAGCGGTGTTTTTTATATTCTCTTATTTATTTATTTATATTTCTTCTAGATTGCCTTGTCAGTATTTTAGCACTTTGATATTATCTGTTTATATGGATTTGGAGTACAGACTATTTTTCACTTAATGTATATAGCACCTATTTGTGTAAACTGCCTATACATGTTTTAGTCCACCCCATTTACAGTGACAGGCACTTATACTGAGCACAGTTCACGTACAACTAACCCAGAAGCGCAGTACCCCCCACCTTTGTATCCAAGCAAACTACCGATTTTCCAAATGTATTGGGCATTGGGAAACAATGCTCAAACTGCTTCATAGGTGGCATTACACACCATATAAGCTTTCTAAATTTTCGTCCCACCATTCTGATAAATGCTGGAGACAATGTTGTCAAGTAGGCAATCTGCCTCATATTATGTGGGATTGTCCCTGCTTAATGGGCTACTGGAAACTGATATTCCAATTGCTTTCATCAGTAATGGGAATTATAAAAATATCCTCTATGGGTCTTGCTTTACTCAATCTTGGAATAGACAAATTCCCACCACACATGCGACAAATAGTATGTCACATGATGTTGGCGGCACGTCTTAATATACTTATTCATTGGGGTACACAAACTTCACCTAATATATCTGATGTCAAGATAGCGATTAATCACCTAATCACTTGTTCGAGCGATTGCTAGCGATAAATCAAGGCTCATGTAAGGCTTTCGACAATAGATGGAAATTGTGGACTGATCTTAGTGGGAAAACCAAGTGAATATACTGTTTATCACCTTCCGACACATATTTCGGTTTGGGGGTGCTCGGACGGGTGGCTGACATTCTTCCTCTATCTGCACAGTTTGTACCCATTTGGGGTGCGGGTGGAGGGGAGTGTCGGTAGCCCGGGCCGTGGCCTCGCCAATCTCTTAATACCTTTTTGTTCATCATAAAATAATATGTTGTACTTCCCTGTCCATGTTTTATTCTGAAGCAGTAATGTAATGAATGAGGATGTCCTAGTACAATTGACACTTTTATCCTGTGTATTAATGTTTATTCGGTGCTTGTTGCACTATAATGGATTTATTTATATTTTGTTTGTATTTTGTAAAAACTCAATAAAAATCTATTGGATTAAAAAAATATAACTGAAGGCAAATATTTTATTTTTTTTAGTTTTGGTTAGTGTAGAGGGATTCGAACATCTGTCAGTAGTTATTGCTGGCTGTGTCCCCTATCGAGGAGTATCATCCTCTCTATTTGTCCTGTTTACTATTATCATTGAAAGTGAAAGTAAAAGAAAATTCCACATTTTGGGTTGTCCCCAGAAAAGTAATAGAGGGGAAATTTTCCAATGAGGAAACTAGTTCTGGTGACCTGGGGGGTCCCCAAGAAATTCCCTTAATTTGCAGGGATTTTCTCTCACCTCCTGTTTGGCTATGGGACAAGAAATGAAGGGAAATCTTACCAATGGGACACAGATGTTAAAAAAAAAAAAAAAAAAAAAAAAAAATCTGACAAGGGTCATAACCCTCCCTTGCTCTTTCCAAAAAAAAAAAGTTGTGCCCATAGTTCTATTTTACCTTCTAGTGTTTCAATGGAATTGTCAACCTACATGTCTGTTTGAAAGGGATTTAGGAAATAATGGACTTTTTAGGCATATATATAATATATATATATATATATATTATATATATATATTAAATAAACAAATTCTATTGATATGCTTTAAAATATTATATGTAATATAACAATGATAAATAGCTTTTTCTATTTAAAATAGTAAGAGTCACAGACAAGCTAACTATCCCCTCTTGAACAACGTATCTGTTACATACCTGATCCAAGGCCAAGGGGTTGAGAGGGCTCCCCTTGCAGCTAAGTGCGGTACACCCCTTAGGGGGTACAGGAGGTGTAGCACCCAAAGAAGGACAGGTTACCAACAGGGTACTGAAGATCTGGGCCGATGATCACCTGGTGGATACTGGAGATGACAGATTTCTTTTACCAAAAATATGTAGCAGAATACAAATTGGCCAAAAATTAAGAAAAATTTTGATTTTTAACTAATTGATACACAGCAAGACAGATGTCTCTTAGGAAACTCCAAATGTACTTAGCAAACTTGTGCACACAGGAAACAGTAGTAGAAGCCAGGCTGAGGATCAAGCACGGGTAATCCGTCCGACAGCACAGGCAGGTAGCAAAAACAGGAACTTGGCCGAGGTCACAATGGTAAGGCAGGCAGGTAGTAATAGCAAAGTCTGTAATGTGAGCCGGGGTAATACACTGGAAGGCAGGCAGGTAGTAATAGCAAAGTCTGTAAAGCAAGCCGAGGCCATATACAGGTGATCAAACAGAAGCAAAGTTGGTAGAGAAAGCCAGAGGGTCAATGCCAGGAGAAGAGATCAGACAGGTCAGGAACAAGCCGGGTCAAAACAGGAAATCCAAGGAAAGTACACAGAGGCTCAGGAACACAGGAAGACTGATGACAATCCAGCAATTTGATGGAATTGGCAGCGGTCTTATATAGGCCAGCAAATGGCCTCATCTGTCACATTATGCATGCGCCATTGCGCACACGCATTCACTGATTCATGCGGCCATGCACCTGGGTGCGCCAAATCACAATTCTTCTGCCATGTGTACGGGAGTGTGCCTGATGCGCCTATCTCTAGTATTGGCAGCAATGCCAATTCTTCCATGGCCATTTCATTGTAGGATATTTGTATTCTAAGAAAAAGTATGTGCTAATTTAAATAGACTGCTTAAAGCTCCTAAAGAAGCAACCAGGTTGCGAAACATGTAAAGCGCAATATATGAGATTGATCAAGGACAAGTGAAACCCCCACTCTGGAGGATACAGTATATGAATACCTTGGTGTATTATTTACCATATGAATGGTATGTATGAGATATATGAGATATATATATGTATGTATGAGATACATGGTTCTAGAGAGGATAGTTAGCTTGCCCTGGACTCCTACTAGTAATAGAAATAATATAAATATAATATAAATATAAAAATAATAGAAAACGTTTTTTTATCTTTGTTATATTATATACCAATGTTTTAACGCAGATCAATAAAATTTGTTTATATTTTTATATATATGTGCCTAAAAAAGTCCATTATTTCCTAAACCCCTTTAAAACACTTTGTAATAGGACATGGCACGGTGATTACCGTGGGACCTATAGACCCCCAAATGGGTATCAGTTCAAATTATTCTGACTTATATGCCTGACCATCTTTACATGATTTTCTTTACTACATTATATTCTTATTCATTACAGTTTCCCTTACTTGTATTACACGTTGACCCCTGCATGTATTGTGAGATGTATGCTTGGCTGTCTTAGACTAGAGCAAGAAGCTGTCAGTCGACTATACTATACACAATAATACAAAACTAAAGCTTTGGGGTATGATGACAAACTTGGGGAAAACACTGTATGAGGAATGACAAGAGATAACTATACAGAATCCCTTTCCTTTTTTATTGGTAAAAAAAAACAAATGTACTTGCAGTGGATTGAGGGACATCAGCTCTGGCTTGGCAAATTGGACCGGAATGCTGAGGCTGTAAATTCTAATTTCAAATGATCCTCCACAAAGGTTTTTTTTTAAACCAATGACTTTGGGATTACCTTAGAGTGATTACAAAGGAATTTTTTTTATTGAAAAAAAAATAACAAACACGTCATACTTACCTGCTCTGTTTTTCAGAGAGCAGCCCCGATCCTCCTCTTCTTGGGTCCCCCCACCTGCGCTCTGGGCCCCTCCCCCTTGCCGAGTCCCCCCTACTTGCTGGGGTGGCACTCATGCATTCTCACTCCCCAGCTGGCTCTCTACATCCATAAGATACAGACCCACCCCCCTGCTCCCACCTCACTGGCTGTGATTGACAGCAGCGGGAGCCAATGGATCCAGCTGATGAATCTCAGCCAATCAGGAGGGTGAAACCCAGGAGAGCCTCGGTTCTCGTGCATATTACTGGACTGAGATAGAATGCATGAGGGTAAAAAACCTCAGCCTTTACAACCACTGTAAATGTAACATCCATGTTTTAGCAGTTACATAATGTTCAAGGTCTGCATGCTACAGAATTGATTATTTTTGTAAAAGATAATCCAACTCCTTGTAAAAAGAAGAATTTCTGATTACCGAATGCAAATGGTAACCCTTTGGTGAGAACATTTACTTTAAAAAGATCACATTCACATGCAGCTTAGAATAAAGTAGAAAAAGGAAGATCAACAGGATATGCAGGATTATGTTATTAAGATCTACCAGGATTATATAACATATAAAAAAACAGCTTTATTTGGACAAATAGATTGTATTTGTTTTCAAAACCTACAACATCATCACAAATATATGAAGGTGATAAATGTAAAAAAGAGATTGCTTTTTTATCAGCTGAGATGTTATCTCTGAAAATGTTTCCATTCTCTGGAATTAATATACAATAAACATATTAAACTGATTGTTTTACAGTCTGACGTAAGAAGATCAGCAGAGAATGTGTGAACACTCTTCCACGAGTCAACTAATTTAATTTGCTGTGCCAATTTATGTGACATTTAGAGCTGAAAGTGAAGATGGTAAGCTGTCAAGCTCTGCTTTAGTCTGAGGATGATGTCTGTGCATCATCATATGTCTATTTATAACAAGGTCATGCCAGTATATTAGATGAGCATAAACATAATTCATGGCGACAATTCTACAAACTGGGCATTAAGGCTTTCTTTGGCTCTGGGTTCACATAAGGACTTTTAAATGGGCTTGAAAATTTACTTTCTGACTACTTTCTGTCCCTAGAATAGACCCAGGTGCAATGTCCTTTAACAGGATTGGAACTATATTTCTGAAAGGACTAAATCTTTTGGTCCAGCAGGATCAAGCCAATTTATGTCCTTTCGCCTACTATAATAGAGCCTATTCAATAGGAACTAGGCTAAATTATATGGCTATTCTCATTTACACTAGACTTGCATGTGTATTATCTAGGTAGATTCCAAACAGCATCCTTAGTTAGATGCCATTATATAATCACCATTGCATAAAATTTCACACTGAGTTGCATAGCATTGCTCACAGCTGCTCAAGAATTGTTGACTATAGCAAGTACTATCAATAATTTCACAGTAATGGCATCCCCCACCCTCATGTGACATCCTTGGGACCATTCAGGTCCCATGCATTGCAATGTGGGTGGGCATGTGGTATGCCACTTGTCTCCATTTAGGTGTACTTGGTTTGTGCAGAGCACCAAAGTGACAATGAACAGTTGGCAAACAGAAACATGAGCCCTGGAGGCTGGAAAGATACTTTGGGGATTTTTGTTTCCCAGTAGGCTTTCTTTTACCATCTGTCTGGTTCAGTTCTGACATTTCTCTCATACATCTAAAATTCTTCATTTTTTGCTAGACAATTACTTTGAACCCCCAAACACTATATATTTTGTAAGCAAAAGACCTGGAGAATAAAATGGTTTATCGAACACAAGTTTTCAGGAAAAAATACCAGTTAATGAATTTTCGTTTCAAACTTTTTATTTTATTAAAAGAAAGTTTACAATACAAAATACAGAATACAACAAGGTAAGAAACTAACAATCGGTAATAAAAACTATTTTGGTTGTGTATTTGATGAATAATGATAACAAGAGATCATAAAACATGTAGGCATAGTATATGGAGAATCCTGTTTGTATCAACAGGTTGAGGAGAGGCTGAAGGCTATTGGTCAAGCTTGGCACCGATCTGGGTACGAAACATAGACAACTGATTTGCCTGAGCAGCTTAGAATGAACTCAGGGAGCTATGGGCGAGAGATTGTAAGGGATTGTAACTGAAGTTATTTTCACTCTGTGTAGGGCATCTAATGTGACAGCTCTGATTGGTACAAGGCTCCTTGGTAAACTTGGAGAGCACAGTAAATATGGGCAGTGGCGGGGGGAAACCCCTTCTGCAATTTGTAAAAGTGATTGGGTGGCTATATATCGCAACCACTTTTAAATTGTAGGAAACGGGCAGCTATAAAAAATGATATCTGGATCATGGCTGCAGCCATGACCCAAATATCACTGTTGCCAACCCAAGGACATAAAAATATGTCCTAAGGATGGGAAGAGGTTGAAAATAATTTAGAACTTCAAAAAATAACACTATAATATGAATCAAGTAAAACTGTGACCATGCTATGGACAGTCATATATTTATTGTAGCAGGGAGACCCCGTTCTACTCAGTAAAATGATGCTTTACGCCAGATTTTGAGAGAAGCAAGCACACCGATTATTCAGGGAGGGAGGTCAGTGTGTCTGATGTCAGGTTGGGACAGAGGAAGACCCATGACTAAGAGGAAGTTCATGTGGGATGGGAGCAGCCAGGAGGCTATAGAGAGAGTCCAGGAGGGACAAGCACAGCTAGGGAGCTCCAAGGAAAGACACAGAGCTAAAAGTTCAGTGTCAGGAAGACCAAAAGGCGTTTGATGGTCAGGAAGACCCTGCAGAGCTACTGTGAGCAGTAAAGCTGCCACAAGAGAGACAGGAGGCTGAATGTAATATAATTGCAGTGATGGCGAGAACCCCCTGTGTGGGAAGGGCTATCTTAACTTTGACTTGCTTTTAAATAAAAGTGGGATGCCATGCCCTTAAAGTACAGATTTGGACAAGCGCAACTCATTGTAAATGCACCCAATCACCTCAAACATTACATATTCCTAACAAGCAGTAAATGAGCTTTACAACAAGCCCTTACTGACATCTGTTTTAAAAGTCACTGTGGAAAAATTCAGAGAAGCAGAGAAGTTGTTCAAGTACTCCTGCATTTTGATCTTTCCTTTCTTTCTGTGCACCTCCTCTGCCTATGCTCCACTAGAGTGAAGTAATATGAATTCAGCCATTGAAAATAAAAGTGAAAGTGTATTTCCTGTAAAATGTTGGATGGGTTATTTCAAAATGTCTGCAGCAACAGAAGTAAGTTAATGCTTGTTATAAAGTTCACATACTGATGTTTAAGAAATTGTAAATATATGTTCGTAGCCTGGTCAGAGTTCTACTGAATATGCCATTGTATGGATATTTACATGTATCAATAAAAATAATAATAATAACAACAACAACAATAATAATAGTTATAATTATTAATAATATAATAAATGTAATTAATATTATTAAAATTTTAAAATATAATTTTATAATTAAAAAAAAAAATCAGCTTCATTGGTACTATTTTAATTCACTGAGGCTGATTTACTAAAGTAGTTGAGAATGTTCACACAATACATTTTTCAGTTATATGCAGTAGAAAAAGATAAAAATTGAGTTTTCCATTGAGTGTATGTTCAGAATAGTTTAGATTGACATTTTTGTTTTAATTACCTAAAACCAACATGTATGGTGTAGCACATACATACAAGCAACTATTTCTTGTGATGCTAAACTATATTTTTATTTTATGAAAATAATACATACACATCCACTACTTAAAGCGGAACTACATTGCATCACAAGCTAAAAACACTATTTAATTCATTTTTAATATTTAAAACAAACTCCCCCATCCATCAGTGTTGGGGGTAACTAGTTACAAAGTAACTGATTACAGTAACTACATTACTTTTTTTGGTAACTAAGTAATGTAACTAGTTACAATACTAATATTGGTAACTACACTACTTTACTAGGCTATAGGAGGTAACTACACTACTTTACTAGGCTATAGGAACGCGCTTTCCTGCGTTACCCAAGCCGTGCGATACAATCGTTATTTCGAAGAATAGAGAGGGATGAAGTTTATGACTTTTTGTTGCACTTTATGTTTTATTCTGTTTTTTTCAGGTTTTGTTCTCATGTTTCACCAAAGCCTGTGTTTATACAATAAACTCTATGCAGAGAGTGTCATGTATCTTCTTCTACACGGTCAATTAAGAAAGAGGAGAGTGAAGTAATAAGTAGTGAAGTTACTTTTCAAATGCAGTAACTAGTAAAGTAATCTCGTTACAATTTACAGAACTAACTAGTAACTAGTTACATTTTTTGAGTAACTACCCCAACACTGCCATCCATCCATGTCTCCGCTATTTATTTTTCTGAGTAAAAAACTTTGAAAAACACCCCCTAGCAGCTGACTTTTTGAGTAAGGGCAGATGATCCATGTAACAT